>NW_003314291.1:0-4019 GCF_000143415.4 Selaginella moellendorffii | reverse complement strand
AATCTAATTGTGAAGGTGTAGCAAGAGGCATTGCTAGTTCTGGAGAAGTCATTTAACTCATTTGACCCTTAGTGTATTTTCATGAAACTAAATAACATTCATATTATTAAGGAATTTCTCTAGTACCTTTTTTTTACAACGTAGAGGCTTGTATTTTATTCAAAGGTGATTTAGTAAAAGGCCTGAGGGCACATGCCATTCTATTTCTCAGACCGGTATTAAGATATACTAGTGCAAAGGGAAAAAGGTATTTGGTGATCAAGTAAATGGCATGAGGGCACACGCCATTATAAGCCTAAGCGCTAGTGGACACCTCCTTTTTGGTACTCTCAGCGGTACTATCATCCTTCTCCGGGTCAGTTGTTTTGCTTTGGATTGTTGTCTCTGACGTTACTGGGGCGTTCTCGATAGTTGTTAATGTTGCCATTTGTTCAGAAAAATGATCACCTGGAGTATAGTACGGGGAGTTTGGAAGACTTATATATTCTACATCTTCACCTATCTCCTTCTCCGTCTCCTTTTCTGCCTCACTTACAGATTTTGTGCTTGCCATGAGAACGCTCTTCACCCTAAAATATGGAGTTCGTTGTGTTATAAAAGGAAACCAACACACACGCTGCAAGGGAATGATGGTACATAAAGCACATAAGCCCACAATATGGGTTTATGTGCCATTAATATGGGCCACACGCCATATTATTAGATTTATGCACGTGTGATTGGTAAATGCATATGTCACATCATCTTTGTTTTACCTCACACACTATATCAGGCCTAATGAACCATATCACATGTGCGCACATGCTATATATATGGAGAAGTATTATGCAAGGATAGAAATTCAATGCATGATTGTGGAGAGCAATGGCATGAAGCCACATGCTAAATAACATTTTAGAGAAAGAATTAAAATAAAAACATGCAAACAGTACTAAGTGGACCAAGACTTAGAAGTGCACAATTGAATGAGGTATTTCTAATAAATACTTCACTCACCTCATATAGGAATGGTTACCACTCTCAAATGGCGTATCGCCTCATGCCATCACCTCGCAATTTGTTATAACAATCCGATGAATTCATATTCGGCTTGTTCACCTTAAACTTTAAGTAAGATTTGCTAGAACAACTAAGAATTTATACTTGTTATTTGTATCATCTCACCTAGGAATGGCGTAAGGCCACATGCCATCACGCCTCCTCTGATTCAGATTCGGATTGTTCACCTTGAAATAAAATACATTAGAAACTTAGTAAAGGAATATTAATGAATCTCACCTTGAACCCGGGTTATGAATGCTCTTGCTGCATCTCTTGCATGGTCTGGCAAGGTGATGGTGGCACTCTGCTTCCGCATCCAACCATGCACAACATTATCCACCGATATGCTCATGCTGGGATCCCTTGGATTCAGCACCCATCTCTTTTCTAGGCAATCGTTCGTATATCCGGAACTTGGCTTGAACCACTCCACAGTTACATTGAAGGAGTTAGTTTCCGCGTCCTCCTCTGCATCAGTGATGCAGCGCCGCACCCATATCATTTGTTTTTTATTACTGGGTCTGACAAGCACGACCATTCCTTTGCAGACCTGTACTGGATTGAATGCTGAATCCGGCTTCTTGTTCCTCGGCCCACAATAGTGATCCTCAACATCGTTATCTGTCACTGCATTTCCAGAGGACATTGTTCCGCTACTATCTGGTGCTCTGGGTTCTGGCCAAAAGGACTCTTCCAATTCTTCATATACAACCGGCCCATTTTGGATAGCAGATATAATCTTCTCCCAGTATTCGAGCAAAGGCTTGCACCTCTGAAAATAGGATTCTCCACCAAACACCAACCCCCTCTTCCAGAAGGCAATATGCTGTTTAATCCCGGCCACTATACTTTCCTGGTCTTTGAGTCCATCCGGGTGCATCGGCTGTGGGGAACCCTGAGGAATCATAGGTTCCCCAGTTATGGGATCTCTCTTGAAGAGTTCAATGCCGTCCACTGGCAGCCACACTGTGTCCCATTCTCTCATCTTGTACCTCATCACTGGAGCACCGTCACACATGCTGAAATGAAACTGAAGAGGCTTGGAGTGGCCAATCAGCGTTTCGGATCCATCCCTGATGTAGCCTCGTACAAACCCCTTAAAGTCTGGAACCTCTGTCAGAAGTGCAGCTTCAACAGTGCTTTTGATGCAATTTTGGAATTCATCGTAGAGTTGTGGGAGGGTGAGGACATTGGATCGCCGGAGGGACTCTGCCAGGTGACTGAACATGGCATCGACGTCTTCATGAGTGTGCCCAACCATGAGAAAGCCAAGTGTAACCGTTTCAAATATGCCTTTGGCAACAAGCATCGCCAAGTACGCGAAGACGTACATGTTTTTGTTCTCACTGCCAGCATTGTCTGTTTGGAGCAGAAGATGGGGTGGAAGGCCACATCGGCCGCAAGAACTTCCTTGAGATTCTGCTTCGTTTGGATGAGGCTGTGCATTCACCGGGCGACCAGCCTCGTCGGAATGGCATGAGGCCTCACGTGATAACCCTACAATCTGACGGCCAACATATTCACTGGGATGGCATGGGGCCCCACGCGATACTGCAAGCCTTTGCTCCTCCTCCAGCTGAACCCTGTATGGGGTTCGATCGACAAGGGCCTTATGCAAGGGTTGGCCGTTCAGCTCAGTCTGCGCACTTTGCAGAGACCTTAAGTGTTTTGCTAGGGACGCAATCATCATGTTTGCACCCCCGCCACCCCATAGAGGTACAAAGAAGTTCCCATAGTTCTGGGCACCATGCCCATGAGCGATTATGCCAAACAGAGACACAGGCAGCTGCATGGATGAAGAGATTGCCTTGGGGGCAGGATTGAGTCGAGGTAAGCACGTCTTTTTCTGGTCCATTTTGTCGTGGATGATGCAGAGGTAAGAGTCAGGTCTCTCCATGGAGAGAATCCTGTTATGATAATATGCAGTCCTGCAGCTTCTCTGCTCGATGTTGTGGTCGAGCCGCCTTCTAACCAACGTCTCTCGCTCTTGAGCGCTGCAAGAATTCTTCGACAAAGCCATTTTGATAGCAGTGCACTCGTCACACTTTGAAAAGCTGGAGTACTTTCCTATACTCACATCCCTGAACCTGTTGCTCCACAATCTACTAAATCTAGATTGGCTCAGCTTCCTGTAGCCATTACTCTGGAGTTCCCGATTCACATATTCCAATATGGCCCCCTTGGTATACATGGAAGGGAGAACTCGTTGGGTGTCTCGTGTTCCATCTTCCAAGAGGCGGGTTTTATGTGGTTGCTGCTCGCTACATGTCTCGACAAACCTCTTGAAGATTGCCTCTCCATATACAACATGACCCCTGGTTTTGTGCGTACCGTCGTTCCCATGGACTGCCTGTTGAACCCTTTGTTCCTCGAACTCAGTTTTGATTCTGTAGAATGTGGTTCGAGGGACTCCATAAATGATTCTCCATGCCTTCATGCAGACCAAACCCCTCTGGAAGACCATGCCCCCCACCTGATGTTCTGAAGCATCAACAGATGACCATAATGCCTCATACACAAAATTGCGAGCTGCCTTCCAGGACAATGTCTTGTATCTTGCTCTCTCCTCTTCAATAGCATCCCAATCAGCATGTTGACAGCACCTCCTCTTGCAACAAGCAACTGTCGAGACCATTCGAACCTCCATCGCCATTTTCTGCCTTTTCGGTTCGTTGCTCAGATCCCTTTGGCTGCACTTTAGGAAGGTGTACTTTCTTTTCCCATGAAGAGATGTTCTGTCATCAGTTGTAGTGGTGTTTGATTGTGAATCCTTCACATTCTCAAACACTAAGTGCCTCAATTTCCACCGCACAATGCTTCCAATAGTCAGACTGTTTTCTTCTGTGTCAACAACCTCTAAAATCGCAACTCCAATATCATCCCAGCCCAATTCTTGATTAGCAACCGCATCTTTTGGATCGACAACTATGGCTAAGCCCTCAGCTACCACCTCCCCCTCGCGGTTGTTTAGAAACACT
>NW_003314290.1:1603286-1886115 GCF_000143415.4 Selaginella moellendorffii | reverse complement strand
CTCAAGAACGGACAGTCAGTAAAGTGTTACAGGAAATGGCGTGGAATGGCCCTCATCGATTTCTAGTTCCTTTGTGCCGATTGGTTCAAAGCCATTGGGTGCGCTCAGCTTACGACCTCAACATGGCTATCTACAGTTCCTTTGCCGAGGTCGGGTTTGGGAGCACAGCTGGTACCTTCATCGTTTCACCAACTTTCCCTGGAACCGGCCGGACAGAGTCAGTGACTACTGAACTTGAGGAAAAATGGGATCCTATATGGCTGCGAAAGTCTCGTGAGTTTGATGGATTCTTAGGACAACATGTGGAGACAGCAGGGTTCATTGGAAAGCTCTTTTGGGTGATCGATGGAAACCATAGGTGGCTGGCATTTTGGAAGTGCATTCAAGAGAAGTTTCGAGATGACGAAGAACGACACATTAGTGTTCCAGTCACACTTGTCGAACCAATGACTCGGGAGCATACTGTGAAGCTCAACATGGCATGCCATAAGATCAACATGTAAGAATTTATTTTTTGTAAACTTAGCTAATATCGTGTTTTTGCAGGCTAAACCAATTGGCGTTTCAAGCTCATACATTGGTACATGACATTGAGCACCTTCGGTTTATGGGTATGCTCTCGCTAGAGGAGGTCCAAACGTTGTACAATCGTGAGGTATTTGAAGCAATTCGAGTGAAGCTAGCAGCTAGGAAAGGCCAAGAATTGCAGACTTGGTACCAACTACCACTTGATTTTCTAGTTGCTGTCTGGGCGAAGGTAAATTATTATTGAAGTATGTATCAACTTACATAATGTTTCTTGCAGCCCATAATCAAAGGAGAAAGAGCGTCATTCTTTAAAAATGCCCGAGGGGACGAGCAGCAGAAGGAGATGGAGTGGCATGCGATTGAGCAGCGAATTTTGAATACGAAGAGAACAAAGGTGAAAAAATTGCTCTCGATTGCAGACATACGACGCGGGCAGGAATGGCTTGATAGCATTGCCGAGATTTGTTCTCGCGTTCGTAAGTTCTTATAAAATTTGTGAAACATTTCATAACTCTTTGTGTGTGTAGGAACTGGTAAAGCACCGGAGGAACTCATTTACAACATCTCTAAGAGTAAAATATCCTTTGCTGAACAAAGTGTCTGCTTGGAACTTCTCAACACTTGGCTACGAAATAACGAAAAACGCTGCGAGATAAGGATGGAGAAGGTGATGAAGGAGAAGGCGTACATTTCTCAGAGTATTGCCACTGGTGAGAAGATGCTACAAGTCTGGGATGAGAAGTTTCTTTCCAGCACCCGCACAGGTATCACTCTCGAAGAATATATTCGTGCTTGTCTTGCGGAGCTAGGGAATGGTTGGCTTCCACGTGGTGGGACGAGCTCGGCTGAGTTCAAGAACCAACCAGGACAACCATTTCTTGCGAGGCGCATGGTTTACAGGTATTTTTTCAATTCTCATTTATATATTGGTATTTATATTTTTGTTTTACTTTGTAGATATTTAAAATATAGCCCCGGCGCACCGGTATACACAACCGGTGTTTTGCGAGAAGCTCTTGACTAGAGGCAAGAAGCTTGGGATGTATGAGCCAGAGTTCTACTGTCCTTGTACACATGAGAGGGAGCTATGCCCGTGGTACCTTGAACTCGTGGAGCAAATGCCAACATCGGACTTCGAGCTAGATCTCTACTTTGAATGTCATCCAGGTTCACTTGAAACTTAGCACTTAGCTAGGAAATATTAACCTTGAGTTATATTCTTATTTTCTAGAGGCTCTTTCTGACTGTGATAACGATGTTGTTGAAGTTCAACAACTAAACCTAGGAGTCAGCACTCAGGAAACCATTCAGGAGATGCCAAATTCAAATACCGTTGAACCAGAGGAAACTGTACAGGAAATTCCAGCACAAGAGATTCCAGTACCTGCTCCTCGCAACCCCCGAAGGGGCCGTCATGAAGCCTTTCATGAGAGTAAGGACTTTGATTTGGAACATTCTTTTATTCATTCTTGACTTCACTTTCTTTTTTATAGATGTTGCAGAGAGCAGCCATCAGTCTTTTCGGCGGACTAAAACATTCTTCCCATCCCTCCCTACGGCTACAGATGACGACCTAGAAGAGCTCTCCTCTGCAGCGATGCATAAACAGGTTAGTAAGCATGAATTTTATCTTCAACTTTTAGTTCTAATAATTGATTTTCAGGTTCGCCCTCTATCCCCAACGGCCAGTGTTGGGGAAGTTGCTATTCTCATTGGGGATTACACACAGCTTTTAGATGCTACTAGTCGGGAGCTCTACATGCTTGATCGGTGGATCCATGGTTTGGGTCAGCTCACACCTTATGGGAAGATCGATTTCATCTTTTTTGATCTTCCCGATGGGATGGCACCACCGCAGGGGGATACTCCGTCATGGAATGTGTTGCAGGCCCAACACATTTCCCAAGCCTTAAAGGTTGCGAGCAGCTTCATGACATACGAGGGTGTGGTTGTCATGATCCTTCCTCGCTCTCTAATGTGGGAAGGCCTTCTCGCACACTTGGCTGACAACGATGATGGATTTGTTGAGTTTTCATCTGGCTGCCTTCTTTCAAGTATGGCGGTGGACATAAAAGGCACTAGCAGGCAGACGGGAAAGGTGTGTGACTTCTTTATTTATAAATTAACTCTATTCTATTTTTTTTTCCAGATTTATTCCTGGAACTACCATGCTCTATGCCACATTGGGAACCGGCGTAATGCCACACGAGCTGACGAGCGTGCTGCTCTTGCTTTACCAGGATATGACAGCTCTACAGACATCATCCCAAATGTGATTGACTCGGATGTTCTTCACCCAGCGTTCCCTGGTTATCGACATCGTTCGGTCACGGCCATGCAAATCTTGTTGGAGTTATTTTGTCCGCCAAAGGGGATTGTGCTTGATGCTACAGCAGGATTTGGATCAATGGTGCAGGCAGCAAAAGAGACAGGCCGAGCGGTTTTTGCACTTGAGAAGGAGGGTGCCTTTGAGGACATTCTTAGGAGATTTTGCGACAGGTGATGTTAGTGCTTGAAATAATCTATAATATTTATTCTCAAATGTTTCTATTTTATTAGGTCTACACTTATCACACACAGTGTTTCAGTCCACACGCTTGATCTTGATGATATGGATGATCATATGGACCGAAGTCAATTCCACTTACCTATTTATGCTGAACGTATGGCACAACATTACATACAACACGAGCCTATAGTGAAGGAGCATTCCACTATACCCATTTCTACTTTTCTGGATATGGAAGCAGAAGAAGATTGAATATATTCTGATTTTAATATAAATTATATTGTTTAATATATTATTTTCATTTTTTGTAGACTAAAAGATTAGTTCATGTCGAACCAATAATCTACATGAGCTTATGGAATACCTTAAACACCTAGATTTTATGTTAAAAATTCTTGGTTCGAGACGAACTAAGGTAGTGCCATTAAACTTTCGCTAGTTAAGGGATTGTATTGACTTCCTTTGACTTTCGTTGACTTTCATTGACTTGAGCTCAGCTCGTGAGCTCAGCTCAAAAACTACCCAGCCCCTAACAGTAGCAGTGGCCAAGAACAAAAGAGAGATCATAGCAAAAGAGCCATAAGGGTCAAGCATCTCTCCTCATGTTCCATTATTTTCTTTTTGACGCTATAGATCAAGGAGGATGCGAGAGAAACGCAAGCAAGCTGGGAGAGAAACAATTTCAAGGATTTTCTTGGACGAGGAAAGCTTGGTGTCATCATGCTAGAGTTAGCCATGTGAGCTTGGCCCTGGATTGGTCGAGCAGCCTCTCCAGTGCTGCTTCTGCAACGATGCTTGTGGCGATGGAACTTTTCTAGCGTCCAAAATGTGCTCGACAAGTGAGGCTGCACTCATAGCGAGAGTCAATTTCCCCTTCAAAGAACTGCTATCATAACAAAATTGTCAACTTACAACTTGCAACCAAACGAAATCCCCTCTCAGTTGCCTCAATGCAGTGATTGTGTTTGTGTGAGACACAAAATCCCTAGGCCCCAAAGTGGAGCCGAAAAGGTGCCACGTGGTAGTGACTAAAGTGAAAGCCAAATGAGTGTAACACATTTGGACTAAAAACTCCGACTTGAAAGGTTGAGAGCGGGAGTGGAACTCCCAATGAAGTGCTTGAGAAACAAGCACAAAACAAGCGATAAGTGAGTCTTTAGAAAAGGGACACAAAAGGACCAAGACATAACACATGGAGGAGTCTAAGATAGAGTCTGAGATGGAGCTAAGATAGAGTCCGAGATGGACCCGAGATGGAGTCTAAGATGGAATCCAACATGGACCCAAGATGGAGTCTGAGATGGAGTCTAAGATGGACCCGAAATGGAGTCCGAGATGGAGTCCAAAATGGACCCGAGATGGAGTCCGAGCTGGACCTGAAATGGACCCAAGATGGACTTGAGATGGAGTCTGAGATGGAATCTGAGATGGACCTGAAATGGACCCGAGATGGAGTCTGAGATGGACGCAAGAAGGAGTCTAAGATGGAGTCCAAGATGGAATAAAGATCCAGACCGAGTTAGAGTTCGAAACCAGGACCGAGACTGAGTCTGAATCTGAGTCCGAATACTAATACAGGCTGTTGGGTGAAAACCCAAAGCAATCGTCCCCCCGGGGGGGGGGGCTGCGGGGGGTTCCAAAAGTATAGTAGGGAGAGTATGGGGGTTGGAGCCCAATGGAGCCAATTTGGCTAGGAAAGGCCAATTTGGCCCAGGAAGGCTGTACCCAGGTGTTGGGTGATGAGCTGACCACTGGGAAATCCAAGACTAGAGTGAATATAGACTAACAAGTGGGGTAGCTTGGTGAAGTGTTCAAGAGCCGACTCTAGTTCCCCTGAGAGATCGAATGGTCGATGCTCCCAATCCAAGCATGGGTGGCACTACTTACTTGGATACCTGGCATGGCTCAATGGAATCTGGCTCTAAGCCCATGGCTAAAGCACCTAAAAGCAGAAGGCGGGGAGAGTACCTGCAAGGCTTGCGTAGGGCCATAATGTTCTGAAATATTGTCCCAAAGGCCCAGACTGTGGGAAGGAAAAGGAGCAATTCTTTGGTGTAGTGACCAAAGATGCAGTCGTGTGCTAAGGAAGTCCCAAAGGACTGTGGAACTTAGTGGTTGGGCCTGTGGGCCTTGACCTAGTGGTAGTGTTGGCAAACATGGCCATGGACAAAAAGGGACTTGGAGGGGACCAGAAAAAGGATATTGGGAAAAGCTATTCCCTTTGTCTGTGGGCATCCTAAGGATGCTAAGGAGTGGATCTAAGATGATCACTCATGGATGGATGGCCCAGTCTTTGAGATACGGGATTGTGATGTAGGTGGTGTTAGACCACCGGTGTGACTCAGGTGAAGGGACATGGCTTTAGCGTAACAGGCTAATAGGTCAGTGGTACCTTGGGGTGTTGATCATGGGATCGGACACGTGAAGCACTTGGACCAAGTGCAAAGGTTGAGTGACATGGATGCCATTTTCGAGGATAGCAAGCCCCAAGTCCGAAATAGGACTTATGGAGGTTGTGAGTGAGACTCCTCCAAGTGGTTGGAGGTGTGGTTAAATGACTAAAGTAGAATGGAAAATTTAGTTGGTTACAATTTGCTTTGCTTTTGCTAGAGCTGCTTTGCCTGGTTGAAATATCAAACAAAGAGAGATGACAAGCCGCACCTCCGTTGCTGTATATTTGCAATTCCAACTGTCATGATCCATTCGTAAATCCTCGACCACCATAGCAAATTGCTCTCTTGGAAGTAGAAAAGAAACTATCCCCAACAGAACATGCCCAAAAGGGACACCTGTAGCAAGTGCTTGAAGTGATGGGAGGACCAAAGCAAAAAACCTATTTGGCTTTGGAATGCAATGATCCAAATGCTGACGATGTTTGGGAATTTTAACGAGGCTGTGAAGATGTTTAGGATGATCAGAAAACACCGAGATGAAGTGTCATGGAACTCCATGGTCACTGCATTTGCCCTCAAGGGGGATTTCAAGGTAGCATCAAGCTTGCAATCCAAAATGCCCAAGACACTTCATTGTTTTCTAACTGTAGAGACATGGCAATGACATGTTCTTGCTACTACGGCCCTCTACTTTTGCAGCAATATCAGCTGGGGAGAAGCTAGAATGTATGCTATCATAAGAGAAGATCTAGGAAGAGGTCCAGCAGTAGCAGAACAGCAGCAGCCACAAGAGATGCCATTGTTTAGCTAACATCTGATCAAGTACATGAGGTTAGGCATGATACCTGGTGAGATTCGAGGGTGTGGCCTGGGATCAAGAAAGTTTCAGTAGGAGATGGTCTCTTGGGTGGAGCAAGACCTGTTCAGCGGTGTGCGATCGCTGGAGATGCAGGCGCTGCTAGTATTTGATGTGCGGATGCTGGCACATGAGTGGGAGTTGGTGTTGAGGACTTTTGACAAGTCCATGTTGTTGGTTAGATTGCTGCGAATGGACATGGACTGCTCGCCTGATGTTGAATTCGATGACGGGATTAGTCAGCAGGATTTTGATCAAGAGACTTATGATGAACATGTTGAGGACCTGGAAGCAGCAAAGATGGTGGCGCAGAATGGTGGCCTCAACAAGATGTGGGCCTGGCCAGGGAACGCATGCTTGGATCTCTTCAACTCTCAGGTGGGGGGTGTGGAGGAGATCATCAAGCGGTATGGTGAGCTCAAATTCAAACCCGACATAAATGATGAATACAACAACAATGTTGAGGATAACTTCAGATTGGGTTAGCACCCAAATAGGCAGCGAGTGAAATACAAGATGACCAAGAGAGGTCTGCAACCTCTCAGAAGAAGCTCAAGCTCTGATCCTAGCGAGGAAGAATAAGAAGTAATGAGATTCTTGTAAAGTTAGATCCAATGCTGTGACTCACAGCAGTCAATAAGGTCCACTTTATTCAACTCCAAGGTCTCTCACGAAGCTGGCAAAAGACAAGGACGACTTCCTGGGAGCAAGTGCCACCTTCCATTCTCCTACTTTTGTGGCCGGAAAACTACCATGCAAGTGTTAAGGATTTCCTCACTAGAGTTGGAGCACCTTTTCTATCTAATGTATATACTGTTTGATAAAAAGATAGACTAAAGATGCAAGATGGTTCATTGCTACATATACCTTTCCAAACAATAGTGATTGATGGATGCTAGAATTGATGCTTTACGATGGGCAGATAATAGTTATTTTTCTTTCAGAATTTACAGATACTCAGACTGCATTTAATGGTGTGGAGGAGTCGCAGAATTAAATCTAAAACCCTCCACACAGGATTGGAAATACCAAGGCTAGTGTATGCAGTGAATGTGCAGGAAATTTTTCTTTTTCCTTTTTCAGTTGGTAGTTTTGTACACTACCAACTAGTTTTTCTCTCTCACATAACAGCAGCAATGGCCAAGAACAAAAGAGAGATCATATCAAAAAAGCCATAAGGGCCAAGCATCTCTCCTTCTTGTGTTTCATTATTTTCTTTCTGACGCTATAGATTAAGGAGGATGCAAGAGAAATGCAAGCAAGCTGGGAGAGGAACAATTTCAAGGATTTTCTTGGACAAGGAAATCTTGGTATCGTCACGCTGGAGTTAGCCACGCGAGCTCGGCCCTGGATCGGTTGAGCAGCCTCTCCAGCGCTGCTTCTACAACGATGCTCATGGTGATGGAACTTTTCCAGCATCCAAAATGTGCTCGACAAGTGAGGCTGCACTCATAGCGAGAGTCAATTTCCCCTTCAAAGAACTACTATCATAACAAAACTGTCAACTTACAGCTTGCAACCAAATGGAATCCCCTCTCAGTTGCCTCGATGTAGTGATTGTGTTTGTGTGAGACACAAAATCCCTAGGCCCCAAAGTGGAGCTGAAAGGGTGCCACGTGGCAGTGGCCAAAGTGAAAGCCAAATGAGCATAACACGTTTGGACTAAAAGCTCCGACTTGAAAGGTCGAGAGCGGGAGTGGAACTCTCAATGAAGTGCTTGAGGAACAAGCACAAAGCAAGAAATAAGTGAGTCTCTAGAAAAGGGACACAAGAGGACCAAGACACGACACGTGGAGGAGTTCGAGATGGACTTGAGATGGACCCGAGATGGAGTCCGAGATGGAGTCCAAGATGGACCCGAGATGGAGTCTGAGATGGAGTCCAAGATGGACCCGAGATGGAGTCCAAGATGGACCTGAGATGGACCCGAGATGGACCCGAGATGGAGTCCAAGATGGACCCAAGATGGAGTTCGAGATGGACCTAAAATGGACCTGAGATGGAGTCCGAGATGGACCTGAGAAGGAGTCTGAGATGGAGTCCAAGATGGAACAGAGACCGAGACCGAGTTGGAGTCCGAAACCAGGACCGAGACCGAGTTCGAGTCCGAGTTCGAATACTAATACAGGCTGTTGGGTGAAAACCCAAAGCGATCATCCCCCCGGGGGAGGGGGGGGGTGCAGGGGGTTCCAAAAGTATAATAGGGAGAGTGTGGGGGTTGGAGCCCAGTGGAGCTAGTTTGGCCAGGAAGGTTGTACCCAGGTGTTGGGTGATGAGCTGACCACTGGGAAATCCAAGACTAGAGTAAATATAAACCGACAAGTGGGGTAGCTTGGTGAAGTGTTCAAGAGCCGGCTCTAGTTCCCTTGAGAGATCGAATGGTCGATGCTCCCAATCCAAGCATGGGTGGCACTACCTACTTGGATACCTGGCGTGGCTCAATGGAATCTAGCTCTAAGCCCATGGCTAAAGCACCCAAAAGCAGAAGGCGGGGAGAGTACCCGCAAGGCTCGCATAGGGCCACGATATTCCGAAATGTTGTCCCAAAGGCCCAGACTGTGGGAAGGAAAAGGAGCAGTCCTTTGGTGTAGTGACCAAGGATGTAGTCGTGTGCTGAGGAAGTCCTAGAGGACTGTGGAACTTAGTGGTCGGGCCTGTGGGCCTTGACCTAGTGGCAGTGTTGGCAAACATAACCATGGACAAAAGGGACTTGGAGAGGACTAGAAAAAGGATATTGGGGAAGGTTATTCCTTTTGTCTGTGGGCATCCTAAGGATGCTAAGGAATGGATCTAAGATGATCACTCATGGATGGATGGCCCAGTCTTTGAGATACGGGACTGTGATGCAGGTGGTGTTAGACCACCGGTGTGACCCAGGTGAAGGGATATGGCTTTAGCGTAACGGGCTGATAAGTCGGTGGTACCTTGGGGTGTCAGTCATGAGATCGAACACGTGGAGCACTTGGACTAAGTGCAAAGGTTGAGTGGCATGGATGCCATTCTCGAGGATAGCAAGCCGTAAGTTTGAAATAGGATTTATGGAGGTTGTGAGTGAGACTCCTCCAAGTGGTCGGAAGTGTGGTTAAGTGACTAAAGTAGGGACACCTGCAGCAAGTGTTTGAAGTGATGGGAGGACCGGAGGAAAAAATCTATCTAGCTTTGGAATGCAATGATCCAAATGCTGATGATGTCCTGGAATTTTAACAAGGTCGTGGAGATGTTTAGGATGATCCCAAAACACCGAGATGAAGTGTCATGGAACTCCCTGGTCATTGCATTTGCCCTCAAGGGGGGTTTCAAGGCGGCATCAAGCTTGCAGTCCAAAATGCCCAAGACACTTCATTGTTTTCTGACTGCAAAGACATGGCAATGACATGTTGTTGCTACCACGGCCCTCTACTTTTGCAGCGATATCAGCTAGGGAGAAGCTAAAATGTATGCTATCATAAGAGAAGATCTAAAAGTGATGGGGGTGCCTGAGTGGACGATTGTCCAAGCCATGGCCAAAATGGGGAAAGGGCATAGCAAAAATATTGAGACCTTTGAAGATTATTTTCAATGTTGTAAGAGCAACGCCAAGAAGGCCCATCATCAACAACTTCAGCACTTTTTAGCCAGCAGGATTCATCCAGACAATCCTTATCACTCGTTGATTTTCTTGGATGCACTATTTCTTGGGGCATCTAGAAATGTGTTTGGTGATGATGTCAAAAAGCTCAACCAAGAGGTAATGAAGTTGCAAAGGCTTCAAAATGTTTTTACACATTGTACAGAGGCGCTCTATGAGCGAAACAAGGCACTTTAGGCAGCACTCCAGGGGCAAAACTAGGCACTCCAGGCGACACTCTAGGGGCAAAACTAGGCACTCCAGGCGACACTCCAGGTGCAAAACTAGGCACTCCAGGTGGTTCTCAACCAGGCACTCTAGGGGCAAAAGCAAGGGCGAAAGAAGGGGCAAATTTCTGAGCAAGAAGCCAAGATAGGAAGAAGTGCATTAGAAGATATCGAGAGGTGGATCTCCAGTGGCATCATTCCAAGGCAATTGACAAAACAATAAACCTCTTACGAACGAATCAAAAAGTTAATGAGACACGAAAAGCTTCTATGAATTTGAGTTTATACATAGAATATGTATGTAAATATAGGATATTATATCTATAAATATAACAATTATATAGTAGGAACTATACTTATTGCAAGTCAAGCAGTAAAAGTAGCAAAAGATCACTTAAGTTTTTTAATGAACCCTATCCCTTGCTCTCGTCAAAATCTTTATTCTCCTTGGTCTTTGAGAACATTAAACACTTGAGATTCAGCACAGTCGAGCCAACTCTTCTATACATCAAAGACGTGTGTAGCAACACCAAGGGAAAGAAGGTAAAATTTCCTACTATTTCTAATGTTTACAAAGCCTGTTGATTGCACACAACACCTTGTTCCTGTAGTGAGTTGTTTTGGCACGGCAAAAAGTGGTTGTTTCAAGTCTTCATTGTGGTTTGCTGGAACCAAGAACATTCTACATGTTTTGGCAAGGCTAAGCTATTTAGTATTGCTCTAGTGTTCCGATTGTTTGTCGTCTCAGTACACTATAGATGGGGACTTTCAACTAATTTATATACGACAACTTTTTGGCTTTTCAGGTTGTAAAACACACAAACAGTGGCAAGCTTGTAGTTGCAAGACCGATAAAACTCCTCGAAGCAGACCTAATTGAAAATAGTAAAGAGCTCATCTATTGCATGAGGAGTTATTGCTTGTTTTTGCTTTCAATTCCAGCCTCTTTGACCTCATAACATAGCATTTTTCTGTGGCCTCATTCAATGCAATGCTAAGTCCTCCTTGATTATTATTAGCTTTAATAATTTGAACTCTCACAAATTTATTATTATACAAGATTTATTGCTGCCATGATTACCAGGCACTCTTCACTAGATACCAAAGTAGATGCCACCATTTTCATTCCCAGAAAAAAGGAACACTATGATTGCCTAGCAGCAGTAGACTTAAGGAACTTCCCACTATTTCTTGTTGTACATTTTGCAAGAAAATATATTGCAAAACAAAAGAGAATCTCATCTGAATATTTTAAGTACGTTCTTTACTCTAAAAACTAAGAAAATTTAGCATCCGTTTGTAGGGTTATGGTATGGTGCAGCTACTCATGAAAAGGAGGGGTGACTTCCTGGTGGACTCTATAATGTATTGTCTAGGACAGAGGCAATGGCACTACATGGCCTTCTATGCCATTGTGGACATGGCACTTCGAAGGCTAGACTACAAGATCTAGCATGTATTCGGTCATGCATGCAAGCAAGGTAGAGTGTCGGGTATCAGCAGAATCATGATGGAAGCTATCGTCCAGGAGAAGCCCATGTCCTATGAAGAGCACTACGAAGGTATTTGGGACAATGACCTCACTTACACCAATATTCGCCTTTGCATCGACGGCTACAAGAGGGCACCAACAACGATCGAAGCAATCTAGGAAGAGCTCCAGCAGCAGCAGAACAGCAGCAGCTGCAAGAGATGCCATTGTTTAGCGGACGTCTGATCAAGTACATGAGGTTAGGCATGATACCCCGTGAGATTCGAGGGTGTGGCCTGGGATCAAGAAAGTTTCGGCAGAAGATGGTCTCTTGGGTGGAGCGGGACCTGTTCAGCAGTGCGCGATCGCTGGAGGTGCAGGCGCTGCTAGTATTTGATGTGCGGATGCTGGCACATGAGTGGGAGTTGGTGTTGAGGACTTTTGACAAGTCCATGTTGTTGGTTAGATTGCTGCAAATGGACATGAATTGCTCACGTGATGTTGAATTCAATGACAAGATTAATTAGCAGGATTTTGATCAAGAGACTTATGATGAATATGTTGAGGACCTGGAAGCTGCAAAGATGGTGGCGCAGAATGGTGGCTTCAACAAGATGTGGGCCTGGCCAGGGAATGCATGCGTGGATCTCTTCAACTTTCAGGTGGGGGGTGTGGAGGAGATCATCAAGCGGTATGGTGAGCTCAAATTCAAACCCGACATAAATGATGAATACAACAACAATGTTGAGGATAACTTCAGACTGAGTGAGCACCCAAATAGGCAACGAGTGAAATACAAGATGACTAAGAGAGGTCTGCAACCTCTCAGAAGAAGCTCAAGCTCTGATCCTAGTGAGGAAGAATAAGAAGTAATGAGATTCTTGTAAGGTTAGATCCAATGTTGTGACTCACAGTAGTCAATAGAGTCCAGATTCGAGCTTGGCCTTGATCTTTTGCTTGCTCGACCTTGCTTTCTCTCTTTCTTTGTTTTCCACATTAAGGAGGAAAATGCAAGGCAGTGGGAAGCAATTCAAAGCAGCGAGATTGTTGCTCTCATGGATCATAAATGCCTCAAAACATGCCCAAAAGGACATCTGCAACAAATGCTTGAAGTGATGGGAGGACCAGAGGAAAAGCCCGTCTGGCTCTGGAATGCAATGATCCAAATGCTAATGATGTTCGGGAATTTTAACGAGGCCATGGAGATGTTTAGGATGATTCCAAAACACCGAGATGAAGTTTCATGGAACTCCCTAGTCACTGCATTTGCCCTCAAGGGGGATTTCGAGGCATCATCAAGCTTGTAGTCCAAAATGCCCAAGACACTTCATTGTTTTCTAACTGCAGAGACATAGCAATAACATGTTCTTGCTACCACAGCCCTCTGCTTTTGTAGCGTTATCAGCTGGGGAGAAGCTAGAATGTATGCTATCATGAGGGGCTAGGTAGTTTTTGAGCTAAGCTTAAGTCAATGAAAGTCTATGAAAGTCAATATAGTCCACCAAATACAAAAGTTGATGTTTAAATGATTGGTTCGGGAGGGACCAACAATTCTATTCGAAACTTAAGACATATTTTCAGTCCAAGAAAAAGCTAAATAATATAAGTTTAATAAGAAAACAAATATCATAAGTCAAAGAAGAAACTCTATATTACCACTAAAAAATTTGACTAAAGAAAAAACTAAACTTAGTCTTCCTTAGCATCCATATCCACAAAAGGATCAGTTTGTATAGTATTATACTCTCTAACTGTGGGCTCTTGTTGTATATAAGCTTGTGCCATTGCTTCTGCATAACATGGCAAATTATAACCCACATCATCGATCCACCTAATATACACAACCATGATGGAATTACTATAAAGAGAAATTTATACTTTATTATCACCTATTATGAAATGTCCCAAGAACACTTTCAAATGCACTCTCCTTCTCTAGTGCAAAAACTGCATGCCTAGTCTCTTTAGCTGCTAGCACCATCAAACCAAAACCTGTTATAGTATCAAGCACAATCCCCTTAGAAGGATAAAAAAACTCTAGGAGGATTTGCATGGCCTTTGGTGAACGGTGTCGATAGCCAGGGAACTTTATATGATGGTCCTCGTTGATGACATTTGGGATGATATCTGTTGAGCTATCATATCCTAGCAATGCCAAACTTGCACGGTCATCAGCTCGTGTAATATTGTGATGGCAAGAGTAGTGGCAAAGAGCATGATAATTCCATACTAAAACCTACAATGAAAAGAGGCAATCAATTTAAAATATGAAAAATAAGGAAATGCAAACCTTTTGGATTCAGCCACTTGCTCCTTTTGTTTCCACTGGTATGTTTGAGAGTAGGCAGCCTAATGCAAACTCAACCAATCTAAAGTCATCATTCTCCGCCATCGTTGCAAGAAGACCTCCCCAAAATAAAGAATGGGGAAGAATGACTAGCATAATGCCCTCGTATCACAACACCTTGGATGCCACATTGAGCACTTGAGAAATATGGTCCGGTCGAAGGATGTTCTAGGATGGAGTGTCACCTTATAAAGGTGGTAACGCATTAGGCAGGTCGAAGAATGCGAGGTCGATGCCGAAAGTATTGTTCATTCCCAATCCTCACATCCATCGATGGAACATAGAAGACTCTCGACTCACGTTGTTAGAAAGCTAAAAGTAATCCCTAATAACTATTTTCACATTGCCAACACTTCCCGTAGGAGAAAGAGGGCAAACCTAAATAGTGTTCAAAACCAGGAAATATTAAAGTTAATACATGTTTTTTTTCATACCTGTTTATATGAAGCCGATGAAGATAACTCTTGGAGGTCATCCTCTATAGCAGTGGGGAGGGATGGAAAGAATGCATTTGTACATCGACATACAGCGTGTTGGCTGGTTTCTCCGACATCTACAACCAAATTACAATAAGCAAGGTCATTGGAAATCAAGTTCTTACTCTCTTGGACATCGTCACTATGGAGCTGCCTTCGTACATTTTGAGCAATTGGGGCTGGACAAGCAGCAGCAGTAGGATTTGGGGAATGAGCAACTACTGTAGGATGAGATGGGGCAAGAGAGTTTTCAGCCGGGTTCTCCACTTGTTCATCTTTGGTCTACTCAATATGAATCTCATCCCTGTCTTGAGGCATCTCCACTCCCTCCAAAAGTGCCTCTACAATAAAGTAGAAACATAAGTTACTACTAGGAAATTTTACTCATCAAACTTGGATGACAATCGAGGTAGAGATCAAGCTCAAAAGGTGATGATGGCATTTGCTTCCACAACTCCAAGTACCATGGATAAAGTTCTCACTCCCGCGTAGTGGAACACTAGAACTTTGGCTCATACATACCAAGTTTCTTCCCACTAGTTAAGAGCTTGAGCAAAACACTTGCTGTGTACACTAGATGACCTGAGCAATGATTTAAATACCTACAAAAGAGCCATGATTAAATAAACAAGTCAATTTCTTGCAATATACCTATATGCCATGCGGCGTGAGAAAAATGGTTGGCCCAGCTAGTTCTTGAAATTCATAGAGCTTGAGCTGCCATCAGGAAGCCATCCATCCCCAATGTCGCGAATGTGACTTCGGGTATCGAAAGTTACTTGTTGGCTAGTCCTTATGAACACTCTTACCTTACTGCCACGATGGCAGGAGGTCGGTATTGCTGGTTCCCTTTATCAGTCCCTCTTGTTCAAGTGTTAGTTTACTGGGCTTAGCACCTGTACTTAGCCAGATGGACATAAGGTAGGAACTCCTATGTGTTTCTAGCTGAGCATACTCGGCCTGGCTCTTAGTTCTCTTTTGCTCTGTCTTGCACTGGCTTGGCAAGAACCCTCGCGTATTGAGATTAGTCCCTCAATATCGCTACATGATAGCTTACCGTGTCTACCAAACACCCTCGCTATCATGCCCTTTGTGTTGGTCTCATTTCGGTCCCAAATGCTATTTATGGAAAGTGTCCAGATTTGCTCATTTGGCATATCTACAGAATGTAGAGATCGTCTTGAACACAATTGTGTTCGTCCCGTGTCCAAATTCGCAATCTAGGGACATTCCATATTTAGTAAGTTTCAAGCTTGTTCTAGAGACTAACTCCTGATACTAAGGGAGGCTTGAAGTGAAAGCCCAAAGCGTGTGTTCTTCAAGGGGGGAGGGCTGTGGGGGGTTCCAAATGTATAGTAGGGATAGTGGGTAGGTCGGGCATGGCCGACCAACCTGAGGCATAGTCTAACTCCCGCTTGCGTGCCTGTCTTTGTTCTGCGTCCGGCTTGGGTCTAAGCCCAAGTTCCATTCCATGCTAGTTGGTGGAGTACCCATATCCTCGCGTTAGGCCACCGGTATACCGAAATAGCACCAAACTCCGTTTGGCTCCGTTTTGCGTGCTGGTCCTGGCATTGGGATGCTGGTTGCTCCAGGACTGTTCCAAGTCGCTCCGGGCTCCTGTCCCATCACTCCTTGGGCTTTATGCTCGGGAGTTTCTCCGTGGTTCGGTTCCGACACTCCTTGGTTCCATGCTTGGGAGTTTGGCACTGTTCTATCGTTCAGTGGCTTAAGGCCCTGAACCTCGGGTTCCTATGGACACGTGGCATGGACATGTGGCATGTGACATGTGGCATCTGTCACGTGGCACAAAGAGGGTTTAGGTTCCGCTTCGTGGTGTTATCCTATGGTAAATCACCATAGGATAAAGGGTCAAAACCACGTGTGCTACACCCAAGCTCTTGAAGGGAAGCTCGGACATATTCTGGAAGTGTTATGCCAGTGCAAGCACTAGTAAGGAACTTCGTATCCCATACTTGAAGTAACTCCTTAGCAGCTGCAATACTCTGAGTGATATAGAGCTTCTCCTTCATCACATTCTTAAGTTTGCTCTCCAACCTTTTATCATTGTTATGATGCCAAGTGTTGAGGAGTTCCAAGCAAGAGGTTTGTTTGTTGAAGGAGAGCTTGCTTTTTGCGATGGTATAGATCAATTCTTCAAGTGCTTTACCATTTCCTGCAAGGATAAGGATTTCAAACTAGAATGAGAAAGATAAAAGGGACTAACTTACTGCCATGAGAGCATATCTTTGCAATGCAATCCAACCAATCTTTATTGCGGCGAATGTCTGCAATCGCAAGTAGCTTCTTCACCTTTGATTTCTTCAAGTTCAAAATGCACTGCTCAATTTGTTGTAGTTCAAGGTTCTTTTGCACCTCATCCATCACTTGCATAATCTTCAAATATGAGTTTTGCTCCACCTTGACAATTGGCTAAAAGGAAAACTTGTGAGTAGAAAACACAAGTTCATGCAAGAAAAGGATACCTTTGCCCAGACCGCAACCAAAAAATCCATAGGCACCTAATACCAAGTAAACAACTCTTGGCCTTTATGTGCTACAAGCTTTGCTTGAACTGCTTCCATAACTTCACGACTATACAACATCTGGATTTCATCGAGAGAAAGCATGCCAACATATCGAAGGTGCTCGATATCATGGACCAAGGTATGTGCTTGAAAAACAAATTGATTAAGCCTGTAACATAGTTGGTGAGAACAAAGGTTACAAGTAAAAGATTCTTACATGTTGATCTTGTGACATGCCAAGTTGAGCTTCACAATTTGGTTTCAATCTTATGGCTCCACAAGTGTCACTGGAACACAAATATGTTGCTCATCATCATCTTAAAACTTCTCTTGGATACACCTCCAAAACGCAAGCCACCGGTAGTTTCCATCAATAATGAAGAACATCCGGCCTACAAAGGCTTGTGTTTCCTTGTGGCATGCCATCAAAGTATCAAACTCTTGAGATTTCCTCTACCATATTTGATCCTAAGTTTGCTCAATCTTGTGAATAACAATGTCTATGTGATTTGTTCCAGGGAATGATGACAACACAATAAATGATCTAGCAGTGTGCCCGAATCCAACCTCTGTGAAAGAGGTATAATTAGCCATGTTGAGGTCATAAGCTGAGCGCACCCAGTGACTCTGCTTAAGACGGCAAAGTGGAATCTCAAGATGTCGGGATCCTTTTCAAGCCATTTCACCTAACACCCTGTTGATAGTTCATTCTTGAGCCTGGACAATAGTCTCGCGTACTTGCTCATTCAAGATCGTGTCGGCCTCTAGCATAGTTACCACCTCATTTCTGTGACCTTCAGGAGCAATAGCATGTCTGCCATTTCCACCACCAAGATCTACCCCACCACCTATAGCACTAGGTGCCTCATTTCTGCCACCAAGTTCCACACCACCACCTATGGCACTACCACCAGCAACTTCTCTTGTGCTATAGCTAGCTTCTACATTTCCATGCTCTCTAGAACCATCTAGCTCTTGCATGCTAACACCTAGATCAGGATCAACCATTACTTGGATTTGGACACCACTGCTCCCACTATGGTCTTCCTCCGAATTAGCACTTTGAACTTGTGAGGTGTCCCTAGTGAATCTAGCACAACGATCTAGTCGATTTCTTGGAGAACAGGTCCATTGAGGTTGACTGGCATGCTTCTTCTGTTGTGGCATGATTTATATATTTGCATGAAAATGACAAATAAACTTGAGTAAACATTAAAAAAACCGTGAAGCAATTCCTTTGGCACTAGGAAGATCGGTTCGTCACCAAACAGATCTTCTTAGCGCTAAGAGAACAAAAAAAAGAAGAAAAGAAGCAATTCCCTTGATGCTCTATTTCGTTAAAGTGGGATTTATTCAGTAAAATGGGACTAGGTACAAATTTTCAAGTATTTGAAAATGACGTGAAATTATATGTTTTTTGTCCAGGGGCTAGACATATCTGGGGCATGGTGACTAGCGCGGTGACTTTATGTCCAGACTGAGTCCATCTGGTTGTATAATAAATCTCATTGTCAAGGTGAACAAGCCGAATCTGAAGCTAAAGAAGAGCGATGGCATGCGCGCACACACTATTTGTTTGTTCATTGAGCGTGTGGTGAGCTTTCCAAGATGAACGTCATTCCTATTAGCCAGACATATAACTTAATGGTGAGAACATTTAGATATTATTCAATGTTATCTTTTTCTAACAAATCTAATTGTGAAGGTGTAGCAAGAGGCATTGCTAGTTTGGAGAAGTCATTTAACTCATTTGACCCTTAGTGTATTTTCATGAAACTAAATAACATTCATATTATTAAGGAATTTCTCTAGTACCTTTTTTTTATGACATAGAGGCTTGCATTTCTTTCAAAGGTGATTTAGTAAAAGGCCTGAGGGCACATGCCATTCTATTTCTCAAACCGGTATTAAGATATACTAGTGCAAAGGGAAAAAGGTATTTGGTGATCAAGTAAATGGCATGAGGGCACATGCCATTATAAGCCTGAGCGCTAGTGGACACCTCCTTTTTGGTATTCTCAGCGGTACTATCATCCTTCTCCGGGTCTGTTGTTTTGCTTTGGATTGTTGTCTCTGACGTTACTGGGGCGTTCTCGATAGTTGTTAATGTTGCCGTTTGTTCAGAAAAATGATCACCTGGAGTATAGTACGGGGAGTTTGGAAGACTTATATATTCTACATCTTCACCTATCTCCTTCTCCGTCTCCTTTTCTGCCTCACTTACAGATTTTGTGCTTGCCATGAGAACGCTCTTCACCCTAAAATATGGAGTTCGTTGTGTTATAAAAGGAAACCAACACACTCGCTGCAAGGGAATGATGGTACATAAAGCACGTAAGCCCACAATATGGGTTTATGTGCCATTAATATGGGCCACACGCCATATTATTAGATTTATGCACGTGTGATTGGTAAATGCATATGTCACATCATCTTTGTTTTACCTCACACACTATATCAGGCCTAATGAACCATATCACATGTGCGCACATGCTATATATATGGAGAAGTATTATGCAAGGATAGAAATTCAATGCATGATTGTGGAGAGCAATGGCATGAAGCCACATGCTAAATAACATTTTAGAGAAAGAATTAAAATAAAAACATGCAAACAGTACTAAGTGGATCAAGACTTAGAAGTGCACAATTGAATGAGGTATTTCTAATAAATACTTCACTCACCTCATATAGGAATGGCTACCACTCTCAAATAGCGTATCGCCTCATGCCATCACCTCGCAATTTGTTATAACAATCCGATGAATTCATATTCGGCTTGTTCACCTTGAACTTTAAGTAAGATTTGCTAGAACAACTAAGAATTTATACTTGTTATTTGTATCATCTCACCTAGGAATGGCGTAAGGCCACATGCCATCACGCCTCCTCTTATTTAGATTCGGATTGTTCACCTTGAAATAAAATACATTAGAAACTTAGTAAAGGAATATTCATGAATCTCACCTTGAACCCGGGTTATGAATGCTCTTGCTGCATCTCTTGCATGGTCTGGCAAGGTGATGGTGGCACTCTGCTTCCGCATCCAACCATGCACAACATTATCCACCGATATGCTCATGCTGGGATCCCTTGGATTCAGCACCCATCTCTTTTCTAGGCAATCGTTCGTATATCCGGAACTTGGCTTGAACCACTCCACAGTTACATTGAAGGAGTTAGTTTCCGCGTCCTCCTCTGCATTAGTGATGCAGCGCCCCACCCATATCATTTGTTTTTTATTACTGGGTCTGACAAGCACGACCATTCCTTTGCAGACCTGTACTGGATTGAATGCTGAATCCGGCTTCTTGTTCCTCGGCCCACAATAGTGATCCTCAACATCGTTATCTGTCACTGCATTTCCAGAGGACATTGTTCCGCTACTATCTGGTGCTCTGGGTTCTGGCCAAAAGGACTCTTCCAATTCTTCATATACAACCGGCCCATTTTGGATAGCAGATATAATCTTCTCCCAGTATTCGAGCAAAGGCTTGCACCTCTGAAAATAGGATTCTCCACCAAACACCAACCCCCTCTTCCAGAAGGCAATATGCTGTCTAATCCTGGCCACTATACTTTCCTGGTCTTTGAGTCCATCCGGGTGCATCGGCCATGGGGAACCCTGAGGAATCATAAGTTCCCCAGTTATGGGATCTCTCTTGAAGAGTTCAATGCCGTCCACTGGCAGCCACACTGTGTCCCATTCTCTCATCTTGTACCTCATCACTGGAGCACCGTCACACATGCTGAAATGAAACTGAAGAGGCTTGGAGTGGCCAATCAGCGTTTCGGATCCGTCCCTGATGTAGCCTCTTACAAACCCCTTAAAGTCTGGAACCTCTGTCAGAAGTGCAGCTTCAACAGTGCCTTTGATGCAATTTTGGAATTCATCGTAGAGTTGTGGGAGGGTGAGGACATTGGATCGCCGGAGGGACTCTGCCAGGTGACTGAACATGGCATCGACGTCTTCATGAGTGTGCCCAACCATGAGAAAGCCAAGTGTAACCGTTTCAAATATGCCTTTGGCAACAAGCATCGCCAAGTACGCGAAGACGTACATGTTTTTGTTCTCACTACCAGCATTGTCTGTTTGGAGCAGAAGATGGGGTGGAAGGCCACATCGGCCGCAAGAACTTCCTTGAGATTCTGCTTTGTTTGGATGAGGCTGTGCATTCACCGAGCGACCAGCCTCGTCGGAATGGCATGAGGCCTCACGTGATAACCCTACAATCTGACGGCCAACATATTCACTGGGATGGCATGGGGCCCCATGTGATACTGCAAGCCTTTGCTCCTCCTCCAGCTGAACCCTGTATGGGGTTCGATCGACAAGGGCCTTATGCAAGGGTTGGCCGTTCAGCTCAGTCTGCGCACTTTGCAGAGACCTTAAGTGTTTTGCTAGGGACGCAATCATCATGTTTGCACCCCCGCCACCCCATAGAGGTACAAAGAAGTTCCCATAGTTCTGGGCACCATGCCCATGAGCGATTATGCCAAACAGAGACACAGGCAGCTGCATGGATGAAGAGATTGCCTTGGGGGCAGGATTGAGTCGAGGTAAGCACGTCTTTTTCTGGTCCATTTTGTCGTGGATGATGCAGAGGTAAGAGTCAGGTCTCTCCATGGAGAGAATCCTGTTATGATAATATGCAGTCCTGCAGCTTCTCTGCTCGATGTTGTGGTCGAGCCGCCTTCTAACCAACGTCTCTCGCTCTTGAGCGCTGCAAGAATTCTTCGAAAAAGCCATTTTGATAGCAGTGCACTCGTCACACTTTGAAAAGCTGGAGTACTTTCCTATACTCACATCCCTGAACCTGTTGCTCCACAATCTACTAAATCTAGATTGGCTCAGCTTCCTGTAGCCATTACTCTGGAGTTCCCGATTCACATCTTCCAATATGGCCCCCTTGGTATACATGGAAAGGAGGACTCGTTGGGTGTCTCGTGTTCCATCTTCCAAGAGGCGGGTTTTATGTGGTTGCTGCTCGCTATATGTCTCGACAAACCTCTTGAAGATTGCCTCTTCATATACAACATGACCCCTGGTTTTGTGCGTACCGTCGTTCCCATGGACTGCCTGTTGAACCCTTTGTTCCTCGAACTCAGTTTTGATTCTGTAGAATGTGGTTCGAGGGACTCCATAAATGATTCTCCATGCCTTCATGCAGACCAAACCCCTCTGGAAGACCATGCCCCCCACCTGATATTCTGAAGCATCAACAGATGACCGTAATGCCTCATACACAAAATTGCGAGCTGCCTTCCAGGACAATGTCTTGTATCTTGCTCTCTCCTCTTCAATAGCATCCCAATCAGCATGTTGACAGCACCTCCTCTTGCAACAAGCAACTGTCGAGACCATTCGAACCTCCATCGCCATTTTCTGCCTTTTCGGTTCGTTGCTCAGATCCCTTTGGCTACGCTTTAGGAAGGTGTACTTTCTTTTCCCATGAAGAGATGTTCTGTCATCAGTTGTAGTGGTGTTTGATTGTGAATCCTTCACATTCTCAAACACTAAGTGCCTCAATTTCCACCGCACAATGCTTCCAATAGTCAGACTGTTTTCTTCTGTGTCAACAACCTCTAAAATCGCAACTCCAATATCATCCCAGCCCAATTCTTGATTAGCAACCGCATCTCTTGGATCGACAACTGTGGCTAAGCCCTCAGCTACCACCTCCCCCTCGGGGTTGTTTAGAAACACCTTTGCCTGAATCCATGTAGCACGGTTCTTAAGATCCACGGAGGGAACATGCGTCGCACTTGCGCTGTCCCCAACATCTGCTTTCTTCTGAAGATTTTTCAAGGCAACAACAACATTTACCCCGACGACCATCTCTCCTCGTTCAATAGCGACCACATTCCCATCAAAGACAGTCTTTACTGATACAGCAGCATTGCCTTCCCCAAGCCTTTGACAGTGTATAACAAAGTTCCGATCCATAGACACAAGGGTCCCTTTTGCAACTCTCTTCCCACCATTCAAAATGTAAACCTTTTCCCCAACCCTGAAGGCCATTCTGAAAGTGCAGAAAAGAAGTTAAGACCATACAAAAAATGATTAGAGAATGGCCTAAATCATAACATACCAAACAACCTCAATAACATGAGGCCACATGCCATTATTCAAACATGCTATTGACACCCACGTGAAATTTCGCATTCACAAAATTGGCATGAGGCCTCATGCCATCTTGATATACACACAGTTGCAGGCAAGTAAAAACATACATGACAATACGCTAGCCATGAAATTGCAAGGGCCCAAGATGGCATGTGGCCTCATGCCATTTCTAAATGTGGTCTTAAGCCATTCCATGGTGAACATATCAGGAAGCACAAGTGCCGAATATCAAGAGGAAGCGGTAGCCACACCAAAGACAGTGCCGCTCACAACACCGCAACTACTCGTAGCGCCGCTCGCAACACCGCAACTGCTCGTAGCGTCGCTCGCACAAACTGCCACTCGCATAAACTGCCGCTCGCAATGCCGCAACCGCTCGTAGACGCATAAACCACAGCCCACAACGCCGCTTACACAAGCAGCGCTCACTGCGCTCAGCGGAACCAAGAACACAGCGCACAAAAATGATAGACCTAGGAATGAGTTCGAGAATTCAAAAATAACACACGCTTGAACGTCACATCAAATCCTCTGACAAACCAGATCTTATGATTCCTCTGACAAATTTCAAACTGAGTAGCTTCTAGACTTTGCTGTCGGAGGTTGAACTTTGTCACATCATGTCCTTGCCTCGATCCAGCTGTGCCATGTCAGTGATTCGAACTTTGCCATGCCATGTTAGCGATCCGCGCCAAGATTATTCGCCGTGTAAAGGAATAATTATGCTGTGTGTGTACGTCCATTTATGGCAATATAAGGCCACACGCCATTCAAAGAATAATGCTCGACATAAGGCCACACGCCATTCAAAGAATAATGCTAGTCGAGCATTTTTTGGTGCATTTTTGGGTTCAAAATTGCATGAGCCCACACGCTATAAAGTTTACCTGTACCAAAAATAGAAACAGCTTTATTTACTTGGGAATTTAAGTGGTTGAGGCATTTTTAAACTTACAAACACATGCCCTACTTACATTCCTTTGGTTGCTTAAAATTCAAAAATATTATAAACCTTTCTTTTTGCATTTTCAATGTTTTCAATTATGGTTTTTGATTTTCGTAGGACCAGCCTAGTAATCTATTTGCATCCCGTCATGTTTATAGCTAGCTTTCGTTTGTCCCCTTCGCTAGCCTGAGATACATCTGCTCGGCATCTGCCTCTTACAGCATTTGCCCAGAAAGGGCATCTTTCTTCACGCAGCATTTGCCACATGTTTAGGGTTTAGGGTTTAGGGTTTAGGGTTTAGCAATTCAGTAGCTTGATAAACATGCAAATACAGAACTTAATGCAAAATCCTTTGATATGTCACAATGCCCCTAGGACCATAAACACATTTCAATAGAAAGGGTCTTTTCATTTCATAACTCCTTACGTAGATCTTGGTGAAACCAGAGTTAGTGAAGTTAGTTTCTTGTGATCCCGCATCTGATTGTGATGTCCCTTTGCAGTTTCGATGGAAAGGTCAATGCACACCAAACTGTAAAATCTTGGAGCAAAATAACGGTCGGATCTATGGCAAATGCCCCTGAAACATTGTAAGGCTCGTGTGGTCTCACGTGGTGTCCGATCGAGATGCTTCTTTGCAGGGTCATCAAGAAAGACATTGTATACCATTCTGTAAAATCTAGTTGCGATCTAACAGTTGGATCTCCAGAAAACTCAAAAAAATCTCGCGCGTGTCAGAATATCCTAGGAATATACTCCTATATGCCCCTGAAAATGGCATGCGGCCCCACGCCATTCAAGAGATAACGCTAGATGACGCCGAGAATTTTTTGGTGCATTTTTTGGGTTCAAAATTGCATGAGCCCACACGCTATAAAGTTTATCTTTGCCAAATAGAGAAAAGTTTATCTGTGTCATGTGAGGTAGTTACAGTCCTTTGTGCTCGGCATCTGCCTCTTGCAACATTTGCACTGAAAGGGAATTTTTCTCCATTCAGCATTTGGCCCTGAAAATGGCATGCGCCCACACGCCATTCAAGGAATAACGCCATAGGACGCCTGGATTTTTGGGTTTAAAATGTTTAGGGTTTTTTGGGTTTTTTCAAAATATTTTGGGTCCAACGTTTTTTGGGTTTCTTTGGTTCAAAATTGCATGAGCCCACACGCTATAATATTGATTTGAGAGAAAAATAGAAACAGATAGAATTTCTTTATTTAGCTGAACATCTGCCATTTTTGGAAATACAAGATGCTTTGGAATATCCAATCATGCATGGTATAAATATAGCGAGGGTATTAAATGATATCCCAATCATGATCTTTCTTTTGGATTTCGCGTGCATGCAGTCCGAGGAATGATGACGTTGCGGATTTCTTTTGGATTTTGCGTGCTTGCATGCGCGTGGCAATCCAGAAATTAATGGTGGCGCCCAAGTCCGAGGAATGATGACGTGGCGGGATTACCAACCGTTGTGACATTTCGCGCGTGTGAGGTTAGGTTTTGCATTTTGCTTTGTACTCGCGCTCGCACACTCGCGCTCCCGCTCGCATCGCGCTCCCACTCGCGATCACGCTCACTTCTCTACAGGTTTCTCGTGTGCATCGGCGTCCACTCGCGCTTGCATCACACTCGCGCTCGCATCGCGCTCGTGTGCATCGGCGTCCACTTCAAGACACACCCAGTTTGTAACTTCGCCGCCAACTCCGCCGCCCACTCCGCCACCCACACGCAGCCCACTTGGCGTCCCGGGAGATTTCAGCACCACTCTCCAACTGTAAGTGGCAGAGTAGCCTTGCTGCTACGATCCGCTGCACACACAGTGCACATTCGCCAGCGAGTCCGGCCTCGATTGTCACGGCCTCCATTCGGCTTCAAATGGTAAGTCTTTTAAACCAAGTAGAAAATGGCATGAGGCCACATGCCATTCAGTAGCAACATTGGCATGCACCGATTGGGCTCTCGAGTGCAGTCCGGTTACAGATGGCGTGTAGCCTCACGCCATCTTAGGATGCAGCCTCAAGACATCTGATGCAGTGGTGAATGGCGTGTGGCCTCACGTTATTTCCAGTTGCTAGCTTTTCATCTGTCAGCTCTAATTGTTGTGCATTTCTGAACAGGCGAGGAATTGCGTTCTTCTTCCAGCCACTGTCAATGTGGATGCAGAGAAGGGGGAGGAGCTCACCAGTTGGACTTTCGGGATGGAAGGCGAGGATCTGATGCTGTACAACACAGATGGTGGGAGAAAAGAATGCATGGGGATCCTCATCCAAGTGACAGACACTCCATGCAGTTCCATGCAAGAATATGGACTGGCACTTGTGGTAGAGACAGCGTCCGCCTTCAAGATCCACCTTGCACATCCTAGCGGCTTCCCGGAGGGGGGCAGCGGCTATGAGGAATTCCTAGAGGGAGCTAGGGAGAGGTTGTCCATGAGGCCCACAATTTCAAAGACGCTGCGGGTCTATGAAGATCACATGGAATCCACGGACCTCACCTACAGCGATGTTCAAAAACTATATTCCAACATTGAGCCGTTGAGAGTGCCTCCAGTTTGCGAAGCGAAGGGGAAGGGGGTCGATCTGGAAACTACCCCGAAGCAAAAAAGGGTGGTCAAGCTCAAGCCGACGTCCGACTCTGCTGCTCCAAAAAAGAAGCTACTCGGTGATGCCATTGCCTCGGGTTCGAACACTACACCCACCAAAAAGAAGAGCCGCAAAGAGCAGAAAGAGCAAGAAGAGGCAGCAAAAATCGTCGCAGATAATAGTACTTGTTACTATTCCAACAAAGTATATACAATCGACGTGAGCCGTATCGAGATCCAAAGCAAATACAACCACAGGCTAGTATCTGATGAGTGGGTGGAGAAACTGAAGCAGAAGATGCTGGCAAGTCCAGTAACACCCGACATCGCAGACGTGATCCCCTACTACCGAACAATGAAGGGCGAGACGAGGTTTCCAGACTTGATCAATAGGAAGGTGTTGGACGATCAGAACATCCGGTTCTATGCCGTCTCCGGGCAGCATTCTAGCTTGGCGATGCAACAGATAGTTGTGGATATTATGGTGGGCGAGGAGGTGAAGAAAGTCTTCAAGACAAGAGTTGTCCGCCTGATAAAAGGCAACTCGCCCCTCCGATCTATCATATACATCTCCCACGCGCAGAATGTCAAGCAAGAAACGTGCTACAAATCGGGTCTGCACGAGACATTGGCACGAACACGGAAGCTCTGGGTTCAACTGAAGAAGCCACAAAAACCAGGACAAGGATGTGCACTAGCAACTAGCGCCTGGCAGGTAAGCCTTGTTGCATGTGGCATAGCATGTGGCCTCACGCCATTTCCATTGCAGGAATTCTCGAGTCTTCTCTCGAAAACACTGGGGGTCAATGACACACTCAGCATCCATAACATTCTACTCGCGACAAAAGTTGTTTTTGACAAATGGGTAGATGTGCTAAGGAGGTACCATGACGGGGAGTTGCTAAACTCAATGGGTGTGGAGGACGGCCGGAAGCCCAATGATTTGAAGCTCAACGCCTTGCGTTTCTCGCGGTCTCTAGACGACGACGACCTTCTGATAGTGGCTAATGCTCTTCTACGTGGTGAGGTAGTCTTCAACAAGACCAAAATGACTCCCGGCCATATTGTGACATACGAGGACTTGTGCACGACTCTGAGAGCTCGTGCGCTATTGAAGGATTGGATCTTCGAGCAAGTGGCCGTGGCGAGGGTGAGCATCGACACCACGCAAGAGATGATGGAAGAGCTGGACTTGTCAAATGAAGACATCGACGAGTACGTGAAGGGGGCCCCCAAGTTCATCGATCTGCTGCGGGATGCCACGAAAAGTAAAGCTGAGAAGTTGGATCAGTATCCAAATTTCATTAAGAGGGATGTCGACCGCCGGCTTCAGAAACAGCTCGACCCCGCAGCAGAGGCCTATCGAGAACCTTACCGGGTATACGTGAATTCGGATGAGGATCAAAGGTGGAGGAGCATCGTTTCCCGCGGAGATGAGCAGGTCAAGAACATCTTTTGTGTGATGGACTTCACAAACGAGGAGATCACTCATGCAGACGAAGTCAGCTCCATCATTGACTTAATGGTGGGACTTGCGGAGGTGGAATCTTCAGTCCACTATATGATCTACGACTCCGAATCCTATCACAAGTTCTGGAAGGCCTTGAACGAGGTGAAGGCTCGGTTGAAAGGCAAGGAGATGCGGGAGATCCATGGGATAATGGCTAAGAAGAAGATACCGACGAATGTCCGCATCTTCACAGTCGCCCTTGTTATTGGTCCTGCAGCAGAGTGGGACTGGAGTGACTTCCCAGCTTCGTTCAACAAAGCCGATCGAATTGATCTGAGGGAGGTCAATTTACCCGTGCCTGAGGAACTGAAGACGGCTATGGAGCTTTCGAATCCAAAGAAAGCTCCAGGTGCAGCATGGGAAATGCTCAGCTGGGTCTTCAACGCAATAGCGGGTGACTCCAAGGGCAAATGCGTTGTCGAGTACAACTGCGGCGGACTATTCTTTCGAGCCGCACTACTCAAGGGTGTCCTGTGTGTTGCGGTGACAAACTCCATTGAAGAGGTGACTTCAATGGAGCATATAATTACAGTTGCCAAAGAAAAATAGTATCTTCTCTACGAACCTGGTGAGTACGCACTTTAAGTTTAAATGTTATCTCACAAGCTCTGTATGCAGGAGCGTGGCCACCCTCAGATGCTGAAACGGCGTTAACAGCTACTGATGTTAGGCCGAGGTCACAACCTGCACAAGGTAAGGTCACGTGAGGCCTCACGCCATTTTGATTATAGATCGTTGTGAATATTCAGACACGAGGACTGAAAAGCGCACTGATGGCGCGTCGAAAAAGGACAAACAGACAAGCAATAGGAAAAAAGGAGGTACAAATTATATTTGCAATGGCGTGTGGTCTCATGCCATTCCTTGCAGGAGACACTTCTTCAAAGGCAAAACAGGCAAGCACCAGCCAAGCTCAAACTGACAATGGTCATAAAAAGCGAAAGCACGTTGGACAGTCGTCGGGATCAGAGGCGTTTGATTCGAAAAGGAAGAAGGGCAACGAAAAGATGATAGGTAATGCCTCGCGGTTATGGCGTGTGTGCTCATGCCATTCATTGCAGATCAAGGGCTGAGTGAAAGGAGCCAGTCACCACCTTCTGACTCAGATTCCTATGGCGGACTCCCCTTCCCCAATCTCAATGGAGAGGTACAATGGATGAGGGATGCTTTTCAAGTCAGGGCCACGTTTTTCTCATCTCGTCGTCTTCGAAGGGTGCAAGAACATGCAGAAACCATGTTAAGACAGTCGGGTGAGGATACGGTCCTAGGTCACGCACTAAAACAGGCTATGGATGTCTTGTATTTTGAGATGGAGACTCGGCCAGATGATTTTCCCAAGATGGTCCTGGAAAAACAAGCCATCCAGCCTGAGCAGCCTATGGAAGAAATGCAAGAGGGGGATGAGGAGCCAGAGAAAGATAATGAGCAGGAAGAGCAGAAAGACGAAGAGGAGGACAAAGAAGAGGAGGACGAAGAAGAGGAGGATGAAGAAGAGGAGGACGAAGAGGACTTGGATGGTCCTCACAATGGTGACGATCACAATAACGACGATGACGATGATGACGACGATGGCCAGCCTGAGGTGGCCAAAGAGCAACGGAGGAAGGTCATACAAGACAAACCATCAGGTAAATAATAGTACATCCATTCCTAACCTTTTACCATTTCTAACATTGTCCATGTAGGTCGCAGAAGAAATGGTAAGTAGAGATTATTCAGTTGAATTAAGATACAAACTCTAGCCTTTAGTGTCGAGGAAGGATAGTGCCAAGCAAGGGTCGAAACGTATGTCCAATCTTTCAGAATCAACAGTGCGCCCAAGTGATATCGGTCCTAGTTCCTCAATAGCAGTTGATGGTAAATACAGTATAGTCGATTCAATGTGCTAATGAATTTGTTTTTAGTAGCACGGGAGGATACCATCTCAATCGAAGGGAGATATTTGGACATGCATATGGATCCACCAGTGGACTCTACTTGCCTGCAAGAGTCATCAGAGCTGGTGGAGGCTACTATCCATATCAACGCCAAGCAAGCTGACCATGCTCCACTTGATGCTGCCCATACCACTGAGTCAATCTTGTCCACGTATCCAACTGACGGTGACCAGGCGCCATTAGACCCGCATAAGGCCGCCCCAGCCGCCGAGCCGGTCGTATCCTCATTTCCAACGTGTGCCCAATCGTCTGACTACGCGCCGTTGGAACCTCCCTACACCGCCCCTGCTGCCTGTTCGGTCATGTCCACTTTGCCAACGGAGGCACCAGCTGAAATGGCGTGTGATCACACGCCATCGGAACCACCCCATGCCACTGTTGAGCCAGTTGTACCAGAGTCTACAGCTGAAATGGCATGTGCCCACACGCCATCGGATGCGATTGACCCCACATTGCAGAGGAGAGTATTTCCGCCCTTCACGTTTCCTCGACCAAAACCCTCTGAACGACCATCGGGAGCACCATTCGCTAATATTGTAGATGGTAAAATTGACTTGTACCATTTTTTATGCTGACGCATTTCATTTCAGAGTCACGGCGAAAGTACTGTATCGTTTTTGATCTGAACGGTGTCCTTTTCTCCCATGAGCGTGGCTCGTCCTCGAATGTCACTGCACCCTCCAAAGCCTGCGGTCGCAAGTTGGTCAAAAGAGACAGATTCACATTAATCACACGGGAGAAACTGCGGGATCTAATAATGACCATACGACACTTAAAACAGAGGGCCGGGTTCAATTTGCAATTGGGAGTTTGGACATCCATGATGCGCCACAATGCATTAACGTTGCTACAGATGATGCACGATCAGACGCGAGTAATATTACCATTTGACTTTCTCCTAACGCAGGAGGATTGCTTGACTATGGTCCATGTGAGGGGTAGCAAGCCCATCTTCGTCAAGGCAGAGGCTGTAGTGATGAACCGGACTGCTAGGTCAAGTGAAATCCTCATCATCGATGACTCGCTGATTAAAACTGCAGTGAACACGCACACATATGCAGTGCACCCCATCTCTTGCAGTATGGAAACTAGGGAGAAGAAACCGTATGTTCTGGGGGACCTTGCAAAACGGCTTGAAGCGATGGTGATAGAGAACCGGCCAGTCCAGGAGGTGGCTGCAGAAATCAACCAAATGGCAGATGGAACGGTATATCAGAAGCCATTTGATCGGACAGACACCAGTCATCATTTATGGCATGTATATTGTCTAGCCAAGCACTATCCGCATCTCCATAATCTGCTCAACCGGATGGGTTCTTCGACCACTGAACATGAGCGTGGACGTATTAGAGAAGAGATGGCATTACTATTGGGTTTAAATCCTGATAGTGTGGAGAGTGATGAAATTCCAAGATTATTGTATAGGCGTTGGAGGCAAAAAATAACAGTCTGAGATGGCATGTATTTATTTAAAAATGTAACTTATTATGGCATGGGGTTCCATGCCATTGTATTAATATTAAAAGACAATTCTTTGAGAGGATTTGCATTATACTAGAAGTGTTACAGCATGTTATTGGAAGTCTGCGAAGTTGTTTTATTAATAAGGGGAAAGTAAAGATTGAATGGGGACTTGGGCTCCATCTAGACTCGGAGCAACTGAGCCAATATTAAAAGGATGGAAAGAAATTGGACAACGATGACAAGGAGAAGAGAGAGGTGAAGCAGTGGCAGGGGGAGGAGAAGTGATTGAGTAGACATTTCCTTGTTTAAAATAAAATGGCATGTGCCTCAATGCAATTGAATTTTGTTATATTTATATACTATATAAAGGTTTGGAAACCTTATTTTACAAGTGGGATAATGACAATTCCCACTTTAACGAAATAGAACTTCTTGGCATTGGGAAGATTGGTTCATCACCGAACCGATCTTCTCAGTGCCAATGGAACGACAAGAAACAAAAAAAAACCCAAAACTTGATGTGCCAGGAAGATCGGTTTGTCGCCAAACTGATCTTCTCAGCACCAATAGAACGACAAGAAAAAAAAAATTCCAGAATCTAATGTGCTGGGAAGATTGGTTTGTTGTCAAACCGATCATTCCAGCGCGAAGTAGCCGTGAGGCGCAAGTTACTTGTGAGCTAGGAGCAAAAGATGGGGAGATGGAAAAGCAGCAGAGGGAGGTATACCTTGATTGAGGAGTGTCTTTCTAGTGTCTTGAATAACATCTAGCATCTTGATTGAGAAGCATCTTGAAGCATTCAAGCGTTTTTCTCTCGCCCTTCCTTGCTCAAACCCTAGCAGTAAAACCCTAAAAATTAATAGTCACGATCAATTTTTTAACAGTACTTGGATATATTTATAGGACAAATTCACTATGAACATAGATTTCACATGTTCTTTCCAAGGAGATAATCATTCAATGCTTTAGATATTAATTGTATAATTGATTGTGAGAAGAATAATACTGTTAAAATGAATGGGGTTATGAGTGAGAGACACTGATTAATCACAAGAGTTATAGCATTAACTGCTTGTTCTCCCTCTCATCTCCATGCTCTTTTCCCATGAAAAAACCATGCACAAACCAACCTTTTCGAGCTTAAGTCTTTCTCACTTATCACAAAAGAATAAAAACTTTTTTGAAGGGAAAAGAGCATGGAGATGAGAGGGAGAATAAGCAATTAATGTTACAACTCTCATGATTAATCAGTTCTTCTCGCTCATAATCCCATTCATTTCAACAGTATTATTCCTCTCATAATCAATTATACGATTAATATGGGTGGCTCTTTAACATTCTCATATATCTCTAGATTCTAAACGGTTGTATGTTTTGTTAAAAACTTTAACTTGTCCTTTGCAAGGACACAGCTAATTAAAGCTCACAATACAGAAGAATATCTTTATTCTTTCTTGTCAGTTTCTCCTTAAATTTTTTCTAAGTGCTCAAGCAAGGAGAAGATATGAAAGAATTCTACTTGAAGTTCTATCAAGAGCCTTCAATTGTTTTCTCTAAGAATGTTATAGGAGAGAGCTTCCTCTGCAGAAGATTCAAGTTGAAGCTGGGATCAATTAGTTTGGAAAATGTATGTCAGGATAAAGGTAATCAGATAGAAAAATCCATTCTTCTCGATAGTGATGTAGGAGAGAATGGGATTCAATGGGATCTTGATAGATGTACAGGTCAGGAGATTCTAGTTATAGGATCTCCAAAGCAAGCAGAGGAGAGTGTGTCAATTTCACAGCCAACTATGCAAGGAGTGAAGGATAAAGTTGTTATTCTCTTCAATGATGAAAGTGAAGAAGATGAGCTTCCCGACATAGCTTCCCATACAAATAAGTGCATTCCTTCTGGACCAGTTTTTGAAGCGGTGGATAAAGCATTTCGGCAATCTCAATCACTATGGTTGGAATTGAAGGAGTTTTAGTGAGAGGTGAGGAGTTCCTGTCTTTCTATAATGGGAATATATTCTTCAAATTTCCACTGGCCAATTTGTCAAGCAAGAAGAAGGGCATGGAGACACATCTTGATCCACATAATTGGTGTAGAGTAAAGACAACCCACTTCTCCCATTTCGACGGATCTATGTCCATAGTCCATTGTGGTGGAAAGCTTCAAAGTGTCGCTGAGAAATGCATTTCTAATCATGGCAAGAATATGTGTTTCTTTGAAGGCTCAGCAATTAATCCCCTTAGATGTGATAAGGTTGCTACAAGGTTTAGATGTCACAAATGCGGGGCAACACCTATTTGTCAAGCATGTTGTGATGCAAAAATGTATTATTTTCTTCCACGGGATGGATGTTTAGGTAGAGCAGCAGTGCATGTTAGATACCACTAACACGTAATAGAGGAAGGAATCCGCCGTGATTCTTTTCGCAATTTGAAGGCTGCTGTTACTACAGAGGTTAGGAAGAAAAGTGCTGCAACTCCAAAGTATGTTCAACAATTTGTACTAAAGGACTATGTGGTGGACACATTGCTACAAGTAAGTGGCAAAAAAGAGTTCATGGAGAACAACTTGAAGGACTTGCTTCGAAATATAGAACCTATGACAAATTTAAACAGGTATAAGTTAATACTTAACTCTACTTTATCACTAGAAACACTCTTTTTTTTAGCAAAATAAAGAACTGGATGTGAGAAGGGTGAGATGGAAAGTTTCAATCTGGATTGAATGCAATTTTAGAGTTAAAAAGAAAATATCCCTATGAATTTATTTATGGGAGTTTGTTCATTGGCTAAGTGACTTCAAATAGTCAACGCCCTTTCATCTTTAAAATGTCCACCCTTGGTCCTGCTTTTGGTGTGGACCTTGTACAACGAATGGATATCGATGGAGACGGGGACTTAGCTAATTCCTGAATCCATTTCGACCATATAGAATGAGTTTCAGGCTGATCAACAATGGGAGCTCATGTTTATGATCACAAGTAAGTGGTTATTCATTTTTTAAAGATTCATACCGATTTACATTATAACCATTCTTTGTATAAGTTGTAGTGCAATTTGACTATAGTTATAACCGAATTCAAGGTTCAAGATTTCCAAGCATAAACCGTCTTTTGGACATGTATGTCTAAAGTTGTTAAACAATGAACCAGGAAGAAACCCAACTTTCATGGTTTCATGGCAAATGCTACTGGTGCTAACTGGTTGGCTATACAACAAGTATTCTCAATGTGATACATACAAGGTGATAAAAGTCAACCATTACAAGGTAGAGAGAAGAGTTGTGAGTTTCATTGGGCAAAGAGCATTAATGAACATTGCCGATGCATCAAGTCTAGCTTCCATTACGAGTTTAAGCAGCTTTGTCAAGAATGGATGGATGCACCAACTAATGAGGAGCACAAAGCAAAACCAAATGAGATGTGCATATGGTGGTATGAAGGAAACAAAGTGCCAATTGAACACCTTCCACAAATGGAGTGTTGGTTTGCATGGTGGGAAGTTCGAATGTTTCAGTGGGGCCATTATATTTTTCATATAAGTTTTCTCTCATTTTCTTTTTTTGTCACATTCAAATATTGCATTTTTCTTAGGATCAACCACTTGATGACAATACACTTACACCAACAATTAATCTCTCTAAGAGCAAACATTGGAGTTGGAGAGCTTCCAAAGCAAAGAAAGGAAAAGTGTCCCTCTATGAAGATTCATTCTCCGACCTCACTAAATCTCTTGAGCAGTCATCAAAAGCTTTGGCTGCACAAGAAGCAAGGTTTGTTGGTACAAGTCCAAACTTAGAAAAGCTTCGAAAGTAGGTTGGTAAAAAGACTACACCAACAATAAGGTTAATATCTAAGATGGTGGGGGAAGTTGTTATTAGAACTCTTATGGAATCAAGTTATGAACCACTTGGGGATATGAGGACAACCTGTTTGAAGTGTCGACAGACATTTGATGGGCCCAACATCACTCCTTCTAGCTCTCACTGTCCAGAGTTTGACTACCATTCTATTTCACGACACCAAAAAAGAACTAAGGAACATGGAGTGGAGGAGGTGCCAATTGTTACACAAGTAAATCCAATGCCAGAGGTTGAGAAGATTATTGCTCATAAGCTAGTTTCTCGTATCAACTGGGCAATTCGAAGAGTCAATGCCAAGAGTAATGTGCATTGCTCTGGAATGATTGGGAGTCGAGGTCAGTGTGTTGCATTTGTGCGCTCAAGTTCAAGTTCTTCAGCAGTACCATATTTCTGGGGCTGTCAAGATCTAGGGGTAAAGGGCTGCCAGTCAAGTTGGATTTACTGTTGTGGGACTAATGTTACTCATACAAACCGGATCCACAACTCAATTATCTCGAAGCCAGATTCCGTGCTAGAGGAGTGGCCAGTTGAGCAAAGCTACAATCTTTTAAAAGAAGAGATTGAAAGTCTGGAGAGAGTTGGTTTCAAGCTAAAGACTTCCTCAAATGTTGCTATTGATACTGCTATGCCACCAATGTCAACACTAGACTGGCATACACGACTAGGTAGAAATGGGAAGGCTGTACAATATAGGTGTTCCATTTCAAAAGGTGCACAAAAGAAAATCAAGCTGACAAAGGTGTTGAAATGCACAATCACAACAATAAACTACATCAGTGCTGTAGCTAAGGGGTTTGTTGTTGTGATTGAGTCGTCAAAGGGTATGAGCTACACTATCAGAATTTGTGAAAATCCATCATGTACCTGTCCAGATTTTACACAGAGGGAGAACAAGGGAAAGGTATATTTAGCCTGCAAGCACATTTATTACATTTTTATGTAAAAACTAAACCAAGATCCTAAGGTCGACCATCACATCCATCATGCAAGCCTTACAATTGCAGAGCTTGAGAAGTGTTTCTAGATCACTTTTGGTGTTTGGATCTATATTTATATTTGTATTTTATTGATTGAATTTATTTAGAAATATAGATTAAAGCAAAATTTGAAAAATGAAAAGATGTTGGTTCAAGACAAACCAATGTTTTCCTTGTGTTTGAGAAGTCGTGAGCTCATGAGCTCAAGACATACCTAGGCTCCTATCATGAGAGAAGATCTGAAAGTGATGGGGTTGCCTGAGTGGATGATTGTCCAGGCCATAGCCCCAATAGGGAAAGGGCACAACAAGAATATTAAAACCCTTGAAGATTATTTTCAATGTTGTAAGAGCAACACCAAGAAGGCCTAGCATCAACAACTTCGCCACTTTTTAGTCAACAGGATTCGTCTAAACAATCCTTATCACTCGTTGATTTTCTTGGATGCACTATTTCTTGGTGCATCTAGAAGCGTGTTTGGTGATGATGTCAGAAAGCTCAACCAAGAGGTGATGAAGTTACGAAGGCTTTGGAATGTTTTTGCACATTGCACAGAGGCGCTCCAAAGTGAAACCAGGCACTCCAAGCAGCACTCCAAAGACAAAACCAGGCACTCCAGGCAACACTCTAGGTGCAAAACTAGGCACTCTAGGCAGTACTCAACAAGGCACTCCAGGGGCAAAAGCAGGGGCAAAAGAAGGGGCAAATTTCTGAGCAAGAAGCTAAGATAGCAAGAAGTTCATTAGAAGATATTGAGAGGTGGATTTTCAGTGGCATCATTCCAAGGCAATTGATAAAACTACAAACCTCTTACCAACGAATCAAAAATTTAATGAGACACGAAAAGCTTCTGTGAATTTGAGCTTATACATAGAATATGTATGTAAATATAGGATATTATATCTATAAATATAACTATTATATAGTAGGAACTATACTTATTGCAAATCAAGTAGTAAAAGTAGCAAAAGATCACTTAAGTTTTATAATGAACCCTATCCCTTGCTCTCGTCAAAATCTTTATTATCCTTGGTCTTTTGAGAACACTAAACACTTGAGATTCAGCACAGTCAAGCCAACTCTTCTATACATCAAAGACACGTGCAGTAGCACCAAAGGAAAGAAGATAAAATTGCCTCCTATTTCTAATGTTTATAAAGCCTATTGATTGCACACAACACTTCATTATGAAACCTCTTGCAGTGAATGGTTTTGGCTTCAAGACTTCACTATGGTTTGCTAAAACCAAGAACATTCTATATATTTTGGCAAGGCTAAGCTATTTAGTATTGCTCTAGTGTTCCGATTGTTTGTCGTCTCAGTACACTATGGATGGGGACTTTCAACTAGTTTATATATGACAACTTTTTGGCTTTTCAGGTTGTAAAACACACAAACAGTGGCACACTTGTAGTTGCAAGACCAATGAAACTCCTCTAAGCAGACCCAATTGAAAATAGTAAAGAGCTCATCTATTGCATGAGTAGTTGTTGCTTGCTTTTGCTTTCAATTCCAACCTCTTTGACCTCACAACATAGCATTTTTCTATGGCCTCGTTCAATGCAATGCTAAGTCCTCCTTGATTATTATTAGCTTTAATAATTTGAACTCTCACATATTTATTATTATACAAGATTACCAGACACTCTGCACTAGATACCAAAACAGATGCCACCATTTTCATTCCCAGAAAAGAGGAACACTATGATTGCCTAGCAACAGTAGACTTAAGGAACTTCCCACTATTTCTTGTTGTACATGTTGCAAGAAAATATATTGCAAAACGAAAGAGAATCTTATTTGAATATTCTAAGTACATTCTTTACTCTAAAAATTAAAAAAAATTAGCATCAGTTTGTAGGGTTAGGGTATGGTGCTAATAAAAAATTATATTTATATTTTAAATTATAGGTCCAATGCATTTAAACATTGTTTTTGCCATGCTTAAACAATAATTACAATGCATTAAATGAAGAGGGATTATCCATAAATTGCTCTTAGTGTAATTTTCAAAATTTCAAAACAAAATATATTCCACCTCGAAAATGGCCTAATTCAGAGCATTATGATCTTAGTATATACATACCACTACATCCATGGCAAATGCTCTCCCTGCTGCATCTTGTGTTGTTAGGGTGCCTTTGGTACATTTAACAATAAAATTACCAATTAATAATATCAATAATATAAATTTTTAAAAATCTTAAATCAAAATTCGCTTGCTTGTTCTTCACTCAAAAAAGAAAGGAACTTGATGCTAATCTGAGATGATAGAAATGCCATAGTAGTGTATGATAACCATAGTTCATTAAGTGGGGTGTGTTATGGACATCACCAGAGTGTCCACCACCAATTAAAACTATCTAAATGTATACTTAAAGTGATTTCATCTGGTTTGATGCAGCATCAGCAGAAACATTAAGAAGTGCTGGGTCAACGTAGGCATAGTTTTGGAAATTGATTTTCAAACTTTAACTAGCTTGCGATTCAACAGTTCTCGAGCTCTTCTGCCTGCTGCACGCTTTTCTTCCTCAAAGTGTTGTTGCCGCTCATTATAAGCTTAAATAACTCTCGTACTACACGGATTGATGTTATATTCATTCATTCATTCATTGGCGCCCACCAAGAAGCATGAGATTGACGGATTATAGTAGCTGTTTTGATGATTTCAGTGAGCCGTCCGTTCGTTCGCTGAGCCCTTCCAGATCTTGCCTTCTGTCCCCGCCCTTACACTCAACGCAAACATACACAAAAACAATAAACAAGCAGAAGAAGGAAAATAAAAAAATCTTTTATAGCTTAGAAAGGCCAGCCTTAATCATGTCCTTCCTAACTTTCCCCGTGGACGTCACAGGAAATGGATCTTGCCGTTGAACGATGAGTTTTGGGATCTTATATCTGTGACAATCACTTTGGTCAATCATGCATCAAGCCTTGAATCCCAGAGTTACCTCGAAAGCCCCTGCTTGCTGCAATGCAGTCGTAAATCACTTTCAGAAACCGTCATGGGATGCTCGCTTATTGACCATGTCCATCCGTCGTGAAGCCTCACCACGGCAGCAACGATCTCGCTCAACCGCGACTCAGGGACGCCAACAACAGCCACAGAAGAAACCGATGGATGCTGAGAAAGAACCATCTCCACCTGCGGCAGGCATGAGTGTTTTTCATCGATGGAAATACGCACTCACCTCTGAAGCGTATACGTTCTCGCCACCGGTTTTCACTACATCTTTCGCTCTGCCCAGCAGCCACAGATTTCCAGCTTTGTCTATCTTTCCAATGTCTCCAGTGTCAAGCCAGCCATCCTGCTGCAGAACACCTGCTGTTTCTATGGTTTGTCCCCAGTAGCCATGCATAACATGAGGCCCCCGGGTGAATATCCGACCATCTTTTATCCCGACTTGTACGTGAGGAGGCGGCTTCCCAACACACGAACCCACACCAAGTGGGACATGTCCATCAAGCCGTAAAAATGTCATGGAAGAACACGCTTCGGTCATTCCTGGACGTGGAACAAAAAGGCTTCAGCAGCTACTGAAGAAAGCAAACGTGTTTTACCATATGCAGAGAAGAGCCGTGCATTTGGGAAAGTTTTCTTGACAGCAGGAAGAAGACGCGATGGAACTGACCCGCCACCGTTCAGAATTGTTAGCATGCTGGGGAAAACTTGATCACTTCCACTCTTTCTGAAAATGCTTTGTTAGAAAAGAAGATCTAAGAAGATAGACATGGACTCACCCAGGCTCCAAAATGTCTCGCAGAATTGTCGGCACCACAATCATTGTAGAAATGTTGTAGTCTTTCAAGGCTTGGCGGACGGCACTAGTCTCAAACTTCGGGAGAAAAAGCTGCTGGCTTCCAGCCATGACCATGGCCAGCACAGAAGAAATCCCACCTATGTGGCAAAGTGGTGCAGTATGAAGATAGACCTGATAGAAACACTTAATCAAGACCAGAAACATATAACGTTTGTAGAGGAGAGTGTACCTCGAACATACATCCATACTCGAATAACCAACAATGGCAAGCTTTGCCAAGGACTGCGCAACCAAAGCCCTGTGAGTGAGGGACACTCCTTTAGGTGTTCCAGTGGTTCCTAAAACCAAAACATGCAAAGTTACGTCCTACACAAAGTATGTCAAAGCTGGGAACAGCAAACCCGAAGTGAAACAAATCAAAGCAATGTTGTTAGGAGCGAAACACAGATCCAGATTTGTTTCGGTCTCTCCATTGCAACGCATTATAGACTCTCCACGAAGAGCTGCCATGAAGGAGAGATCCTCAAAAACGAGAGGAAAAAGAAAAACTTACTCTCGCAATCTTCTTCTAAAAAAACTTGCATCATCCACGGATATAGTTCACTTAGAGGCTCACCCCAGTGCCGGCATTGTTCATCCAAAACGAGAATCGCAGGCCGGACAAGCTGGATTGCGGCATTTGCTTCATCAAAACTCTAAAGAACAGCGTCACAAGTATCCAAGAGAGAAAAGAAAAAAAGAAAGCTCATACCCATCTATAGTTAAGAGGTGCAACGATTCCACCAGCGCAGGGCACTGCCAGCATCCATTCAAGATAGTATTCGCTGCAAGAGAAAAACAAATCGACTGTCCCAAGATTCTCTAAGAAGAAATCACAAACCTCGTAAGGGCTGCAATCGCGACGCGCTCCCCGTATTGGACCAATCCCCGCAATCCCTTGGAGAGGGCAGCGACGCGCCGGAAGAAATCCGCCCTGGATATCCCGCTAGACAAGCTAAAGATCTTGCGCGACGACGCCATCGCGCGCAGCATCGCGCCAATGTGCGCGTCCTCCTCCACCTCCCGCGCTTCCATCCTCCTTGAAAGAAAAAGAGAACGATAGGGTTTAAGCGATAGAATGCCACCCAATAAACACACGCCACGCGTCAGCCGATGAGTTCTGTAGGTTTTTAAATATTGTGTGTTGTGCGCTGCAGTGGCTTCTAATCTCCAGTGTTTTTTTTGGTTGCTCTTCTTGAGCAGACATAATGAAACACATAATATATCACAATCACAAAATATTATATCACAGCTAACCCCTAATGATGGGAAGGAAGATTTTCGAAAAACATATACGAACTTAGCTCTAACCGAAAGAAGCAACACAATACGAGAAAAGCCTAAAAAAACGAGAGCTGCTAAAAGCTTACGACGTCACGTCACCGAGAGAGCTTTCTCTCTCTGGTTTCAAGCTTTTTCAGTGATTGGCCACTGACTTGGAGCCTCCGACGCTGAGGCCAGCGACATCCACCCAATGATAGTCGGAGCTCTCATAAACGAAGGTATCGTTCGCGGAGCACAGACCAAAGTGACCCAGGAGCTGCAAAAGCAAGAGGGGGAAGCAAGCAGCGCGAGAGAAGTTGCGAGAGAAGTCGATTGATTTAAACATATGGCACTAATCTACGTCTCTTCACTCCTCTAGCCTGCTGAAGTAGAGGCCCGAGACTGGCCAGAGATCAGCGTTGATATTAGCAGCGTTGGAAGTCGAAAGACCTTCGTCTTGGATCTTTGGGAATCCCTGCTTGGTTGGATACGATGGGTTCATGTTGATCCCGCAAAGACCAGTAGAAACTCCAGTGTCTCGTTGCATGTAAACGTAACCATCGTCTCCCCACTCGGTTCCCCATGAGTTCTTGACGATCCAGTACTTCTTTCCGTCGCTGGTAGTGCCATATCCTACGATCGTCACCGCGTGATTGAGGTCTGTTCCACAAGAGCTTGTCAAGATTCCCTGTTATGACAAAATCATTGCACCTTTGTTACTGGAAAGGAAAAACTTACTGATTTGTAGAATTTGAAAGCGGGGCATCCTGCGTCGATCATCACGCTCACGGGCTGATGAGCGACGGCCTTCTTCAGGGCCTCCTCGTTGTTTGGAAGAACATGCTCGTAGCCATCGATAGTAAAGTCCCTCTACAACAGACAGCAGAACAGAGAGAGTGTGATCAGCTTAGAACTATAAAGGGAGTGCCCCTACCTCCAGGAAGAAGCAAGTTTTGTTCCGGAAGTTGAGGCCAAACCCTTCACTGTCTATGCCACCATTCTCGATGATGAACTCGAAGGCCTTATCGTAGTGACCGAGATCGTTTTTGCTGCACTTGAAGAACGCCTCCTCGAACAGACACTTAAGTTCTCCGGTCGCAATGGCATTGGCACCTTCAGCTGCTGCGGCGGCAGAGAAGACCACCGAGCTTCCTGTCATAACTTCCAGGTGGTGAAAACATAGAAAAGAAAAGAAAAGGATATAAGATACCATGTGAGCCTGATCGAACCGGACAGACTGCTCCTCTTGTCCGCCAGTCGACAGCCTCCGGTGTGGCCGAGTGACTGAAGCTGCCAAACGGTTCTCGAGGCTTTTGCAGCGTGATGTTCGTCAAGAACCTCTGTCGAAACTCTGCAGTAGTCAGATATGCGAATTTGTTGGCCTCGAGAACATAGTCATTCTGCTTCTGATTTTCCGCCTGGATAAACTTTACGTTGTCTAAGTGTGTCTTCTTTATCTCTTCGTGGCGATAACTCTCGTCCTGCTCCCAAGTCGGATGGATGCTACTATGGCAGCATACAGTCAACGCGAACAGACACAAAAACAATAAACAAGCACCAGAAGAATAAAAAAGGACGATGAAACCTTTTATAGCTTAGAAAGGGATCCTGTCCTTTTTAACTTTGCCCGTTGACGTCACAGGATATATCACTCCTTTGTCGGGAGTGTTTGAGCTGGCCAGCAGGCCAAATTCACGATTGTCCTCGGTGCTTGCAGCCCTAGGGTTAGGTCAATGGCGTGTGGAGAGGATGATCTTCCCGACGATGTGCTCGCCCGGATCCTGTCTCTAATCGTCTCCTCGCGCCACTTGTATTGGTGCAGTCTGGTGAGCAAGAGGTGGGCGCGCCTGGCAAAGCTCGTCACACATTTCAGCCTGGAGGATGAGCAGTACGGCTTCCTTTCCTGGTTTGACAGCAGCGCCAGCAATCTCCGCTCCTTGTCCGTTCACAGCGCTCCACGCTCTTCCCTTGGCTGGCTACCGGCGATCGGAAAAACTCTTCACTCCCTTACGATCAGCGTCGATGTGGATGGCTTCTGGTCCAGCATTGTCGCCTGCCAGCAGCTGCGGTGCCTCCACATCATCAACGATGTCAAGCTTGGCGGCGCGATCACCACGACGACGGCAGCGGCTCCAATGCTTCCCAGTCTCATCTACTGCGTCATGCTCACAGGCTTGGACGTGGGCACAATGCAGCAGCTCCTCGCCTTGTGCCCCTCGCTCGTCTACATCCAGCTCATGCTGCTGCTGGTGGAGTCGCCCGGGACGTATTTGCTCAAGAGCCACAGCCTCGACTGTCTTGCATTGCGTGGCAAGAGCGTCGCCAACTTCTCTCTCGCCCTGGACATGCCCAAGCTCAGGTGGATGTTCGTCAGCGCGGTGCCGCGCCTGGAGCTGCGCCTGGAGCTCTTGCCGTCTACGTGCAACGTCGAGTGGATCAAGCCGCACACGGGCGTGCGGATCATCCAGGGCCTGCGCATGTCCAAGCTCAACAAGTTAACGTTCACAAACACCTGCCAAAGCGCTGCCGATGTCACGCAAATTCTCAAGCGTTTTGTTTGCCAACCGTCGGCCGTGAGTGGCATCACGCGGCTTGACTTGTTTGTGAAATCGTCCATCTTCGACCCGGGGTCCCTCAACCTTGCGCAGCTTCTGGAGCCATTCCCCGCCCTCGAGGTGTTCACACTTTCTCACTCGTCCATCAAGGTAACTTTACATTCTCTTGACAGCTTCTCTGCATTGAAGACGTGGTATATGATCCTCTAGTGCCTGAGCCTCGACAAGTGGAGCAGCAGGGAGGCTCCATTGTGTGTCCGCATTGAGGTGGCCTGCGGAATAGCGGGGTGGGCGCGCGACGAGATCAGCTTTGTGCGGGAGCTCGTGGAGAGCAGCAGCTGCGTGACACGCCTGGACGTGAGCGGGGTTGTGTACGCTACCAAAAAGCCGCCCAAGTTTCGGACCCAGATACCTCGCGCGATCGTCAAGCTCGGCGAGGAGTTCTCAGGGCGTGTCAAGGTCCATCCCATCCGGTTTGTGCCGCGGCGCTGTGATGTCATCTGGCGCTGCATGAAGGCCAAGTTTGATTCGGAGGCGCCTTACACTGCGATCCACCATCGGTGCACTTATTTTGACGACACCACGGAGGTGTGCGTATGAGTGGTCTTTTTTTTTTTGTTTTGGATCATACTGCTGTAAACCCGTTTAGGGAAAAAGTAGCAGCTAACATAACTATGCCTAGAATATGCTAATATAATGGTATTGGACTGTCTCCAACGATTCCTGGCTACTGCTTAAATTTGTCATGGAGAATGTTATGTGTACTTCAATCTTCCTAGATCTCACACACTATTGAGTCTCGCAGCATGGATGTGAGCCTGTCTACCATAAACTCGAAGCGAAGAGACAAAGGTTTTCTTTCTCGCTCGTTCATACTTTCTTTTCTCTTGTTTTCCCCTGCCAAATTGGAACAGGCCAGGGTAGCAGTCGTTGGTTTTCCGAATGTAGGCAAGCATCAATCGGCTCTTGAAACACAAAATATGTGAAGCTGCACCAAGGTAAAGCTTTGATGTCTATTCTCATCTATAATGATACGCACAAACATCGTTCCATGCAGGTGGTCGATGGTCTAGACCTTTTAGATTCGCCTGGGAACCTACCTGTGCAGCTATGGAGTGAAGTTCAACGACCAGGCTGCAGCGGTGAAGCTCGCGATATGCAATGAAATTGGACAAGAATCATACCAAGTTACGGGAGGTGCTTGTCGAGAGATTAAAGCGCTTGCCAATTCTGTTTGTTCCTCGGCAATAACATCTGACAAAACCATGCAGGAGACCTCTCGCTACAGAATAGACGCGGAAGATTGCTCGTAAGGCCGCCTCGTTTCAAGCTTTTCTTGGCTTGATGCTCCCGCATTGGATCAATCCTTGCAATCCCTTGGAGAGGGCGGCGACGCGCCATCCGTCCTGGATCTCCCGCTAGAGATTGCACGACAGCGCCATGGCGCGGAGCATCGCACCAATGTGCACCTCCCGCGCTTCCATCGCCTTGAAAACAAAAATGCGATAGGGTTTAAGCGATAGAATGCCAGCCAACAAACGACCGCCACGTGTCAGCCGATGAGCTGCAGGGCCCAGGCTCTCAAGGAGCAAGACTATTTCGCCCACCTCCTCAAGAACGCCAAGAACACTCTGCGCATCCGGCAGCTCCACGCCCAGATCCTCCACACCAGCCACCGCGGCAACACATTCCTGCGAAATCTCGTCGTCGCGAGCTACGCCCAATGCGGCAGCGTCGGATCGGCGCGTCAGGCCTTCGATTCCATCCCCTGTCGCAATCTCTTCTCCTGGAACATCCTCGTTGCGGCATTTGCCCAAAGTGGGCACCTGGAAGAAGCAAGATCGATCCACGGCTTGGCGCCAGCGCGCGATCCAGTCGCTACCAATGCGATTCTTGCGGCCTACGCGCAATGCGGCCGCGCGATCGACGCAAAAGAGACCTTCGATTCTATGCCCCACAGAAACATAGTATCTTGGAATACCCTAATCCAAGCAAATACCCAAATCGGGCATTTGCAATTCGCTAAGGCTGTCTTTCAAAGGATGCCACAGTATAACGTTGTGTCCTGGAATGGGATTATCACTGGCTACTGCCAAATAGCCCAATCCACAAACGCAAAAATACTCTTCGATATAATGCCTGAGAGAGATATCACGTCTTGGAGTCCTATGATCCACGCATATGCCCAATGTGGGCACTTTGAAGAAGCCAAGGAACTGTACGGAAAGATGCCCAGCCACGACGTTGTTTCAGCGAGCGCAATGATCACGGCGTACGGCTTGACAAGCTCTTGGGAGGAAGCCAAGTTTATCTTCGAAAACTCTCGCGAGAAGAACGTCGTGCTGTGGACGGCGACCATGGTGGCTCTCGGGCAGTCCGGAGATCCTCACGGAGCCGCCGAGTTCTTCCGCAAGATGCCCGAGCACGGCCTCGTTCCCTCCACTGCCATTGTCACTGCCTTCGCCCAGAACGGCCGCTCCGCCGATGCTAAGGAAGTCTTCGATCTAATGCCGCGGAGGAACATAGTTTCCTGGAACACGATGATCGTTGCAGCAGCGGCGGCGGCGGCGGCAACACCCAGTGACGCTCGAGAAGTGATGTCGAGGATGCCGCAGCACAGCGTTGTCTCCTGGACAGCCATGATCGTCGCCTTGTCGCAGCACAAACTCTTGTCCGAGGCTCGAGCAGTGTTTGACAGCATGCCGGAGAAGAACATCGTCTCCTGGACCGCTCTCTTGCAAGCGTATGCTCTGGGCATGGACGTCGACCGAGCACTGTCCCTGTTCCAGGAGATGCCGGAGCGTAACTTGGTTTCCTGGAACTCGATGCTTGGAGCCTGTGCTCAGTCGGGAGAGTTTCAGCTGGCCATTGAAACGTTCCACTGCATGCTCTTGGACGGAAGCAGGCCAAACGAGATCAGCTTCACGATTGTCCTCGGTGCTTGCAGCCATGGCGGCTGCCTGGACAAGAGCCGGGACTACTTCACGTCGATGGTCATTGATCACGGCGTCCAGCACGAAAAGGAGCATTACTATGCCATGGTTGACGTTCTCGGACGAGCTGGCCGGCTGTCCAAGGCGGAGGAGCTGATCAAAACCATGCCTTTCGTGCCTGCGTCTGCGCAGTACGAAGTTCTTCTCGGTGCGTCTACTGTCCAACGTAATGCTCAAGTCGGAGGCCGAGCAGCTGAGGGGCTAATTGCGTTGGACCCAGGTAACAGTTCACCTTATGTTTTGCTCGCTAATATCCATGCCTCTACTGGTAACCGAGAACAAGTAGCTGCTTTGTGGAAGGCGATGAAGGACAAGGGCGTGAGAAAGCCTCCAGGAATGAGCCTGCCCGTGGATGTGTGACGCAGAACTTTATTTCTGGAAGGATTGAAACCAAATTGGAACACGAGAGGAGCAGCAGCGGGAATGCGTTCACTGGTGACAAGAGAAAATTCCCTGCGAGTCGGTGCAGTGTACAAAACTTCTTTTGTGGAGATTCTTCTTATAAAAGTTGACCTGGATGCCATGCACGACATCCAAAACACCTTGTTCAGATCACACCTTTAGTGCTCCCAGCTAGATGGCGCGGTGCGGCATCTAAACTTCTTAACGCAAATGCATGCAATGGTCGTAAAACAAATAACAAGAAGGGTTTGGAAGGATTGGTGGCATATGCCCATTCACGGTACCTTGTTTGAATCTTTGGCGATGGTAGAAGACCCCACTCCACGAAAGCTCTTGGAGGAACCCATGTTTACCTTCGAAAACTCTCGAGGAAAACGTCGTGTTGTGGACGGCGACCATGGTGGCTCTCGGGCAGGCCGGAGCCGCCAAGATGCCCGAGCACGGCCTGGTTCCCTCCACTGCCATTGACACTGAGTCTGCCGCGGAGGAATGTAGTTTCCTCGAACACGATGATCGACGCAGCAGCAGCGGCGGCGGCAACACCCAGTGATGTCGAGAATGCCGCAGCACAGCGTTGTTCCTTGACAGCCATGATCGCAGCACAAACTTTTGTCCGAGGCTCGAGCAGTGTTTGACAGCATGCCGGAAAGAACATCGTCTCCTGGACCCTGGGCCGCTCTCCTGCAAGCGTATGCTCTCGGGATGGACGTCGACCGAGCAGTGTCCCTCTTCCTGGAGATGCCCGAGCGTCCTGTGCTTGGACCTGTGCTTACTCGAGAGTTTCAGCTAGCCATCGAAACGTTCCACTGCATGCTGCTGGACGGTAGCAGGCCAAACGAGATCAGCATCGCGATTGTCCACGGTGCTTGCAGCCATGGCGGCTGCCTGGACAAGAGCCGGGACTACTTCACGTCGATGGTCGTTGATCACGGCGTCCAGCACAAAAAGAAGCATTCTATGCGATTCGGACGAGCTGGCCGGTTGTCCAAGGCCGAGGAGATGATTAAAACCATGCCTTTCTCTGCGCTGTCTGTACGAAGTCGTCTACCGTCCAACGTAATGGTCTCGGCAGTCTGCTGGCATTCAGCAGTCGAGGCTTTCAAAGCCACTCCTTTCTTCCCTTTCCTTCGAAACCATCTTCCACTGCTGCGGTAACCGAGAACAAGTCGCTGCTTTGTGGCGTGAGGAAGCCTCCAGGAATGAGCCTGCCCGTGGACGTGTGACGAAGAACTTTATTTCTGGAAGGATTGAAACCAATCAATACTGAATTGGGCCATTTAAGCTGCCTTCTGCGAACTGTAACACAAACAAGGCCATCTCACTCAATCAACGACCAAAATAATCGACACGAACCTGACGAACTATAGGATTGGAAGTATTACCGAACTTGGAAGTCTCCCCTTCCCATACGATTTTACCATCGTGCAAGAAAAGTAGTCTAAAACACCGAGCATTAGTCATCGTCCAAGCTAAGTGGAAACGAGAAAAAAATCACCTGTCCACAGCGCGTCGTATCGTGCTATGCTGATGTGTCACAACAACGTAAGACGTAATCTGTCCAGGTTTTCCTCTTGCATCACGCCCTTTGATGTGTACTGACCGAATAAGATCCTCGACAACAGTCGAAGCAATGGGATCGAGTCCAGCAGTTGGTTCGTCATACATGACAACCTGTGAAGGAGAATTCTGATCTACGAATATCATGCTAGCAAAAAACTAACCTCGGGTTCATTCGTTTCCTCGCGTTCGTCTGAAATTATAGCGCGAGCTAACGCCACCCGTTTTTTCATTCCTCCAGAGAGCTCGGCTGGTAACCTTTCTTCAACTCCCTGAACAAGCAAACACACATCAAACACTGCAATAACGTAAAAAAGGATTTAGCACCTTGAGCCCGACTGACGCCAAACTGTCCCTTACTAGCTCGTTGATTCTCTCCTTGGGAAGACTTTGCCGCTCATAGCTGCCCAAAACAATCAAGTCAAGTACTCGGATAGAAAACAGAGAACGACCACAGCTTCTTACAGCATAAATCCGACATTTTCTCGAACTGTGAGCGAATCAAACAGCGCTGCGCTTTGAAAAACCTGCAAAGCTCGTAAGCCGATAATACACGGGCGGTAAAGACGTAGTTCAGTATGTTACCAGTCCTATTCGCAATCCGGAAACATCTTGGTCACTGATTAATCCATCCCGTCTTACTCCTCGGATGAAAACTTCTCCCTGAAGAACATCGAGGAAGAGCAAATCAGAAATACAAAAAAAAAAAAAAACGGATGAAACCTTGTCAGGAACAAGAAGTCCAGCCATAATCTTCAAAATCGTGGACTTTCCTGTTCCAGAAGGTCCAATAATTCCCACAGCCTCACCATGGCGGACCTGCACAAAAAGAAAAGGATTTAGAGAGTGACAGTCGTTATGCTGCTCAATCCACACCTTGAAACTGGCTCCTTTGAGGATGTGCTTCTCGCCAAAGGATTTGTAGACGTCGCGGCATTCGATTAGAACATCGGAGTCATCCTCCTGTCTTGAGGTCCTCAGCCGAAAGTCCTAAAACAAAGAAAGATCGATCGCATTTCACAGTGCCTGCCGGACAATCGAAAGGATGACTCACATTCTTGAGGGTCGATGTCGATTCGTCGCTGGCGGCACAGAAGCAAGACCGGGCCAGAGATTTTTGGGAGCTGCATCGAGGCTGCGGAGGCCAAAGCGTCGCGCTCCATGCCGGTGCTGCTACTCCAGCCATAACCTAAACCCATGCATAGAGTAAAAAATAAAGTGGTGAAGAACTGAGTGGCATTTTATGTTTGGGCATAGTTGAAATCTTTCATCGTTGCGAAAGGTTTCACGCCAAGTGCCGGTGAGACCAAGCAAGGAGCAGAGGTTTTTTTCTGGAATCGCTCGCGTTTGGCGCTGTACTGTGAAGATTTCTCACATCCTTCTGGATCTGTAGCTCAGAAAGTTGGAACTTAAGACGAGCAATGCGTTTATACTTCACTGGTTCGTCACAAAACTTTTCGTCTTCTAAGCGTTTTGTAGCCGATGCCATATGACCCATCACGACTTGAGAAGAATGCAACTGGATTTTTGCATCTACAAGAAAAGAAGGAAGTAATAGAAGTGAATGAATGATTCGTGCTAACATCATTCCAAATGTTAGCGACTCGTGAGATGATCATTGAAGCTGACCTGAATCCCTCAAAACAAAGGAGAGAACTGGAGTGGCCAATTCTAGCATCCATCAACCACTATTGTTGCATCATTAGTCTATCTTTCTATCAAAACAGCATATACATTAGATAGAAAAGGTGCTCCAGCTCCAGTGAGGAAATCCTCAACACTCGTAAAGAAAGTAAGAGAATGGAGGGTGGCACTTGCTCCTAGGAAATTGTCTTTGTCTTTTGCCAGCTTAGTGAGAGACCCTAGAATTGAATAAAGTGGACCTTATTGACTGTTGTGACTTACAGCATTGGATTTAACTTTAACAAGAATCTCAATACTTTTTATTCTTCCTTGCTAGGATCAGAGCTTGAGCTTTTTCTGAGAGGTCGCAGACTTCTTTTGGTCATTTTGTATTTCACTTGCTACCTATTTGAGTGCTCACCCAGTTTGAAGTTATCCTCAATATTGTTGTTGTATTCATCGTTTCTGTTGGGTTTGAATTTGAGCTCATTATACCATTTGATGATCTTGTAAGCCACAAATTTTTCCTTTCTAATTTGCCAATTTACCTCGTCTATTCAACCAATATTGCCTTAGCTTTAACTAAGTTCCCTCGCCAAGGTTTCTATTTATTATATCAACTCCTATTTAGTTTTATTTGGTTTCAGCTATTCCCTACATGAGCAACGAAGCATTAATTATCCATCCATAGATTCCAAAATCTCTCCCAATCCCCCTCCCCAGGTTAGATTAGATTTAATATTCGGCTACCTTCCCTACATGTACAAGCAATCAAGCACACCAAACCTCTAGGTTCCTAACATCCCTTAGTACAATCATGGGACCTTTAATTCCTAAGCCTTGGGTGCAACACTAACTTCGGGACGTCAAAGGGAAACACTAGGGCCTAACGGCCTAATATAAGTACCTTTACCCCCCCATTTCCATCCCAAAGAAAAGGCCCAAGCCCTTAGAAAAGATGAAGACTAATGAGCCCCAAGGTACTCAAGTGGGGCACAACTCCCCATGAGTTGAGAGCACTACAATCGGTTTCCTTTATGGGAGTGGGAGTTACTTTTGAGCACTTCTTTGGGTGGCCCTTTCAGCACCACCCGAGTCCATGCTCACTCCCACCCAAGGCCCCTCAGCCCCAGTCTCAACCTCAAGTTAGTTTGGAAGCACCATTGGAGAGTTCTTTCAAGATTAGTTCTTGAACCTCACTATCCCTACTATACTTTTGGAACCCCTTGCAGCCCCCCCCCCCCCCCCCAGGAGACACACGCTTTGGGCTTTCACCCCACGACCTATATTAGTATTCAGACTTGGTTTCGGACTCGATCTCGAACTTGGCTTTGGACTCAGTCTTGGACTTAATTTTGGACTTGATATCTGACCCGACTTCGGACTTTGTTTTGTACTCGATCTTGGACTTGGTCTCAGACTCGATATTGGATCTCAGATTCAGTCTCAAACTTGGTCTCGGACTTAGTCTCGAACTTGTTCTCGGACTTAGTTTCGAACTCGGTCTTAGAGTTAGTCTCGGACTTGATCTCGGACTCAGTCTCATCCAATGAACTCTTTATCATTTTGGTTATGCCTTTGGGGGTCTTTTAGCCTTCAACACCTCGGGGAGTCGATTCCTTATAGATCTCCTCCACACCCCCCATTTGAAAGTTGAAGAGATCTATGCATGTGTTCCTTGGCCAGGCCCAAATCTTGTCAAAGCCACCATTCTGTGCCACCATCTTTGCAGCTTCCAGGTCCTCAACAAGTTCATCATAAGTCTCTTGATCAAAATCCTCTTGACTCATCCCGTCATTGAATTCAACATCAAGTGAGTAGTCTGTGTCCATCCGCAGCAATCTATCCAATGACTTAGACTTGTCGAAACTCCTTATCACCAACTCCCACTCATGCGCTAGCATCCACGCATCAAACACCAACTGCACTTGCATCTCCAGCGATCATCCACTGCTGAACAGGTCCCGCTCCACCCATGAGACCATCTCCTGTTAAAAATTTCTCAATCCCGGGCCATGCCCTCGAATCTCACGGGGTATCATGCCTAACCTCATGTACTTGATCAGACATCGGCTAAACAATGGCATCTCTTGTGGCTGCTGCTGTTTCTACTGTTGCTGGAGCTCTTCCTGGACTGCTTCGATCGTTGTTGGTGCCCTCTTGTAGCCATTGACACAAAGGCGAACATTGGTGTAAGTGAGGTCATTGTCCCAAATACCTTCATATTGCTCTTCATAGGACGTGGGCTTCTCGTGGACGATGGCCTCCATCGTGATTCTGCTGATACCCGACACTTTGCCCTGCTCGCATGCATGACCGAATACATGCTGGATCCTATAGTCTAGCCTTTGAAGTGCCATTTCCACAATGGTGCAGAAGGCCATGTAATGCCATTGCCTCTATCCTAGACAATACACTACAGAGTCCACCAGGAAGTTGCCCCTCCTTTTCATGAGTAGCTATTAAAAAAATTAATTTAATATTTTATATAGGATTATAAAAAATATTGCTATAATAACGGCAAAATCAAATGCAAAGCTCAATAATTGTATCTCTTAGCACAAATGGTACCTACATTATTTGGTGCCAATTCTATCACACATAATATTAAATGGTTCCATTTCCCTCTCTCCAATGCACTCCTTTTTAGTGATCTTTAAATTGGGGTGATTCTTTCCATGCTTGCAAGAAACCCTGGTCTAATGCCAATGACCCCAAAAAAAACATACATGTCCCTCTTCCACCAAAAAATTGATTTTCAATCAAGTTTCTTCTTCTAGTGACGCTTTGAGCAGTTTTTGCTTGTGAAACTGCAATGCTACTTTAATCTTTCTTGATCTTAAATTTAGCTCTGTCATATTAAAGTAAGGAAAACTCCAACACTTTGAAGAAATAAATGTCCAGGGAATGCTCCACTTTATCAAAAACCTTTTACTCTCTCTCTCTTGTCAACTTTGCTCTCTTTTGAAGCTCCCCCAAAGCTTTCATTTCTGGGAGAGCTTCCATGCCTCCTCCATGTAGGTCTCCACATTGCTATGTAGGTTTCCATGTAGGATCCTAACAAAATAAAACCAAAAAATCAAACAAGCCAGAAAATTACCTTGAGATCATACCAAGAATTGAAAAAAGAAAACGTTAAGAGCATAGAACAGCATAGAACACAAACCTTGTGGATGTAGTTAGTTACAGAAGGAGCTCTAGTTTGCTGACAGCTCGTGGATAAAGAGTTTTGCAGCGTATGCGCCAGCAACACCATGTAAGCCATCAAAACAGAAAAAAGCAATCCAGCAGAGCTCCTTGATTGTAGAGAAGACTCCTGAAAGTAGACACTATCGTTACGTCACAGGACCTTCTATTGCCAGATCCTCGTCCAAAAAAGGAGAGTTTCTACTCGTCTTTATGGGATCAACATGACGTATCCAACCAAGCCGTCCCAGAGATCCAAGGCTTACCAGAGATCAGCGTTGTTATTAGCAGCGTTGGAAGTCGAGAAGACTTGGGGTCTATTCCTTCGACTCTCAGCAGGCTTGAGAAGTGAAGAGATGTAGATTAGTGCTGTATGTGTGAATCAATCGCCTCCCCAGGCTTCTTCTCGCAGCTTCTCTCTGGCCAGCAAGCGCTGCTTGCGCTCCTCCTCTTGCTTTTGCAGCTCCTGGGCCGTGAATCTCACCCTGGTCTGTGCTCCGCGAACGATGCCTTGGTTTGTGAGAGCTCCGACGATCATGCGCTGAGCAGCTCGGGCGGATGTCGCTGGCCTCGTCGTCGGAGGCTCCAAGTCTGCACAAAGAGTAGAAAGCTTGAAACCAGAGAAAGAAAACTGTATACCTCTCTCGGTGACAAGGCCGTGAACTTCAGTTGAATCGTCGTAAGTTTTGAGCACGTACTTTGGGTGGCGGATTGTTGCGAGTGCCTCTCGTGCTGCGCAAGGAAAGAAGAAAATCAGTGAGAGATCTAGACAATGACTCACACAAACCGATTGTTGGATTGCGAAAAACAGCCAAGGCAGTGGTGTCATTTACCCAGCGAATCACCACGCCGCGGCTCGCGTAAGGCATGACAACCTGCTCCAAATCTCGAGTGGTTGTCTTGGGAGGAAAGCCACCGAGAACCAAAACATGGCTAGCTCCATAAACAACTACAAAAAAACAAAAGAATGCTAAGAACTTCCACCTTTGATCATCCAAAGAGAGACGAACTTACGGGACTTTCCATCGATGTCGTCAGAAGATGTAGTGAGCTCCTCGTGAGTTTCATCGTCCATGGCGGTCGTATGGTCGCTGTGGAATCCATCTCTTTCTCTTCCGTAAGTAAATGCCCCGCGTCCACGCTGCTTGGGAGCTACGTCCTCGGCCTCTTCCTCGGCTTCTCTCGCGTTTTCTCTGGAGTTGGACCGACGCTTGGGAGTTGGATCGCTCAAAGAAAGTTGGGAGAATCGAGGAGGCGATGGAGCTCTCCGCGATGGTGGTGGATTTGATGAGCTGCCAGGGATGTCGTGAACGGCTTTCTCCCACTCTGTGACGCAAAGCAAGCTTTCAGGTCTCCGCCATTCTCTCCAAGTTTGATTTGGAAGTCTACCTAGTACCTTCTTCTTCGTCGTCTTCCTTGCCTATGCTTGGAGCATCGCTTCTTCTGCAGAGAAATTCTTAGAATCATCCGAGAAAAGAGAGAATTCATGCTACTTACGCGTTTAATTTGTGCCGGATGACAATGGCGGAGCTGCGCAGCGAATCCGCCTTGATCGACAAGCCCTGCCGCTCGTACAGCGCCCCCAGATCCTCCATAGCCGCAGCCAGTGAGAGATTCGCGTCCGCGCCTTGCAAGCTCTGCATCTCGTCCACGACGCCCTGCAAGAACTGCGCAGCGCCATCGCTGTTGCCCTCGTCCAGCAGCTCCTCCACGCGCTCCGACCAGTTCTTCACCATAGCTGAGATTTTAGGGTTCTTGAGAGAAGCGCCAAAAAAATATTTCAATGGCGCCAGGCAATTCCTTGGCAGCTCGATTCGATGCCGCTGGCGCAGCGCCGCCCTTCCAGCAAAGGACGGCGACGTCGAATCTCCTCGCGGCGCTCAAGCTGTGCGCCATGGCGAGGGATCTGGAGCGGGGAAGATCCATCCATAGCCAGGTTGTCGATAGCGGCGCCGCTGCGAATCCATTCGTGGCGAGCAGCCTGGTGAGCATGTACGCCAAATGTGGCAGCGTGAGGGAGGCGCGCCGGATCTTCGACGCCATGCCGTGCCACAGCGTGGTTTCTTGGACAGCGCTCATCCAAGGGTATGTAGAGAACAAGGAGGAGCTCCTAGCTTTAGATTTGTTTGCCGCCATGGCTAGAGCTGGAGGAGACTGCCAGCCGAATGGCCGGACTTTCGTCGCTGTTCTAAAAGCTTGCTCTCGTCTTGCAGCGAAAGAAGCGATGCAAGCTCTCGGTGACGAGCTCGTGAAGATCAAAGCGCTGGAGAGCGTCGTGGCTCTCCACGCTGTGATCGATCAAACTGGCTGTGGAGTGGACATCTTCGTCGCAAACGCGCTTCTGGACGCTTACGCGCGGTGTGGAAGCTTGGTTGACGCAAGCAAGGTATTCTCCGGCATGGCTTACAAGGATGTGGTCTCTTGGACGTCGCTGATACTGGGATTTGCAGAGAATTCGCAGGGAGAGATGGCCTTGCAGCTCTTCGAGCTCATGCAGCGCCAGGGATGCTCTCCAAATCCCCGGACTTTTCTTGCCGCAGTGAAAGCCATCGCTGCTCTTGCCGCGGAAGAAAGGGAAAATCCTCTCGAGCTGGACGATGGAATGAGCAAGGTGGTGGCTTTGGAGAAAGTTATGGCTTTGCATTCTCTTTGCGTGAAGAGTGGCTGCCAAGACAGGTACGTGACGAGCTCCTTGGTCGATTTGTATGCGAAGTGTGGGAGCCTGGACGATTCTCGCGTGGTTTTCGAGAGAGCCCGTTTCTTCGACGACGTGGTGCTGTGGACGGCGCTTATCCTCGCCCACGCGGACTCCAGCGGCAACGAAGAACAGGCTCTGGAGATCTATGTCCGGATGCGTAGCCATGGCTGTGCTCCGGACGCTCGAACCTACGTCGCTCTTCTCAAAGTTTGTGGTAAGGCTGTGGCTTCGCGGCTGGCGAAAGTGATTCACGGCGAGATTTGCAGGCATGGCTTGGAGCATGGAGAGCTCGTAGCAAACGCGCTGGTGGACGTGTATGGAAAATGCGGCAGCGCTCACAACGCCGAGAAGGTATTCCTGTCGCTCCTTTCACCGGACGCTGTCGCTCACACGTCGCTCATGGCAGGACTGTGCCGCCAGGGAAAGGATGGCTCCACAAAGATCTTCCAGATCTTCCACGACATGCTGGACAATGGCTTGAGCATAGATGGTGTCACCCTCTTGTGCTTGCTCACGGCCTCCAGCCATGCCGGGCTGGTCACCCAAGGGAAGCAAATCTTCCACGGGATGCAAAGGAGGTATGGAGTGTCTCCCGAGATCGAGCATTACCACGCCGTGATCGATCTTCTTGGCAGGACAAACCATCTGGACGAGGCCATGAACTTCGCAAGAACGATGCCTTTCAAACCGACAGCAGTGACTTGGACGACGATACTGACTTGGTGCTCCAAGTGGAAGAACCCAAGCCTTGGAAGGCTGTCTTTCGAGAAGTGCCTGGAGATCGACAGTAAGATCGCTACTTCTTACCAGCTGATGGCTAATCTCTAGCGCTGTGGCAGCACAGCCAGATCCCTGTGACGATGAGAAGCAATCCCAGCGCGGTCTGCTTGAGCCGGAGGCGCTCGCCTAGCGCGCTCCCGGCCACAGCGGTCGCGGCGAATGTGGTGGCATTGGTGATGGGCACTGCCAGGGAGAGAGGACTCTCGGAGAGCTTGGCGAAGAACACGAGAGAGGCCGAGAGATTGATCGCCAGGGGCAAGCTATACTCCCAAGTGCACAGGAGGAGGATCCAATCTCTTACAACCGCGCCTAGCCACGAATCACCACCCGATGGACGCGCGCCGAGCTGTCGATTTCGGCGATCCAGCGCGGAGGTCCCTCGCTTCATCAGCGCATTCGTGGTGCCCCAGATCGAGCCAGTGACGAGCATCCATTGTACTGCCATTTTCCAAGAACCCTAAAATTTGGAATCGCTGGATATTCCTTTCTTGCGGTTGTGACACGTGGCGGCGGATGATTTCAACGGATCAGATTTTCTTGCCCCGTTTTCGAATGACCTGTGGAGGGGGAAAATTCGTTTTCTTTGTCTCTCGCTTCTTGGCCGGTCTCGTCCGCCAAGGTCGATCGATCACGCGCGATGCCGCCAGTGGTTCTCGACAATATTTCCAGCTGCCGCTCGTCGCCGATCCACTGGAATCCCACTCCAGTCCCAGCGCCGGCCTTCGATGGATTCGTCCCCGACCTCGCAGTGCCGGAGGATCTATCGTGGGAGCACTGCATCCGGATCCTCAACAACAGCGGGCGATTGCTTCCCAGGAGCTCTGGCTACCCGGTTTTTGGCAGCCAGCGCTACAAGAGGTCTGGAATCGCTCGGAATCTCGCAAGCTCGATCAGCAGGGCCACCAGCCCCATGGCGTCCGAGTTCTCCACAATCTCCCCTCTTTTCGACGGCCAGCCCCACCTCAAGCGCTCCGCAACCGCGCGGCAGCTCAATGCGTGCTCAGTGAGCCGCGCGACGAGCCCTCTCCCCTCGGAATTCTCGGATTTCCCCACCACCACCAAGGATTTCGAGCAGCACAGCAAGGATTTCGACCAGCGCAGCCTCGACATCGATCTTGCCAGCTCGCCGGGCAAGAACAGCGGCCCCGGGATCATGAAGAAGATCTTCGGTCAGCTGGTCGGAGCTGGGAAGAACCGCCTGTCCAGATCGTCGTCCCTCTCCAGCAGCGCTCGCAGATCGGCGAAGAAATCCGGGCCAAAATCTCCCCCGCCGCGGCTCTCTTGCGTCGGCCTCACCGGCGATGGCGATCCAAGGATCTCTTCGGCAAATCTTGGCGCTGACGACGAGATCTCGATCGATTGCGAGCAGGAGCTGGGATCCAGGAACATGAGGCGCTGGCTCCAGTACCAGCAGTGGATGGCGATGGTGGCCCGGGCCGAGAATAATCTCAGCGAGCTCTCCAGCATGCTCCAGTACGCGGTGAAATCCATGGCGGACTCCCGGGAGATGGATTTCTTCGTGGAGGAGATGCAGCAGCGGCAATCGAGCATCTACTACGCGAGCTGAGAAAAATCTTTCTTCTTGATCTATCCTAAATTTAAATCCCCTTCCATTTGTTATTTTGTTTTAGGTTTTTAGGTTTAGGGTTCTTGGGCAATGGAGCACCAAGAGGATTCCAAGAAGCGCAAGATCAAGGAGGAGTCGGATCTTCACGATGCGCCAATGGAGGGATACGAGGCGCCGGTGCCGCTGCGCTTGTCTCGGGACGATTTGAAGCGATTGCTGGAGCCCTTGAGCAAGGAGCAACTTGTGGCACTTCTCACCGACGCGTAAGGCCTCTCTTCTCTCTCTCGCTCGTTTCTTTCTCTTTCTTTTCTCTCAGATCATACCGGTACTCCACCTTTGTGCTTCGATTTGGATCCGAATTCCGCAAAGAGAGGGCAGCGATGGTGTTATGGTTTTACTTGTGGACTGGTTTTTTCTTGTTTCGAAGGACATTGGTGGAGTATTTGTGTTTGATTTGCTCCTCATTCTTCTTTTTTTCATCCTGGATTTTTCTGGATGGATTGACTGGGAATGCTTGTCCTTGTGGGTTTTTGTATCTGCAGAGGTTCTCAATACTCTGCGGTTGCAGATGATATTAGAGAAGTTGCGAGCAAAGATCCTGCTCATCGGAAGCTCTTTGTGCGTGGGCTGGCTTGGGAGACTACTTCACAGGATCTGCGTGACGTGAGTGTTTTTTCATGCATGGGTTGGTGGCTGGCTTGAACATGAACTTGGTGTTCTTGGTCGTGCCATAGTCTTTAAAGTTTCTTTGCTTCTCTCGCTGGATGCCTGATGCTCTTGCTGGATGCTTTGCAGGCTTTCGAGCAATTCGGGGAGATTGAGGAAGGAGCTGTGATCATCGACAAGGCCACTGGCAAGTCGAGAGGATTTGGATTTATCACGTTTAAGCATATGGACTCGGCACAGAGAGCCTTGAAAGAACCCAGCAAAACGATCGATGTAAGTTTTCATATTCTCTTTGCCGAGGCATTTACACTCGTTGATCGATCTCCGCAGGGAAGGATTACGGTTTGTAACTTGGCCTCGGTGGGAACCTCAGGAAGCGGAGGCACCAACGATCAAGCGCAAAGGAAACTCTACATCGGGGGCTTATCATACGAGACCTCAAACGAGACGTTGTTAAACATCTTCTCGAAATACGGCGAGATAGAGGAGGGCGCTGTGGCCTACGACAAGAACACCAACAAATCAAGGTGAAACACTACTTCCCAGTCGATTTCCTCATTCCAAACTTACGAGCACGGCTTTTTTTTCCAGGGGATTCGCCTTCGTCACTTACAAAACCGTGGAAGCAGCAAGGAACGCCATCGACGATCCCAACAAGACGATCGAAGTAAGCCACAGCTTTCTTTTCCTTTCTAGCGTGAGCGAACTTTTCTCTCCTCTCTCCAGGGACGCCATGTTATCGTCAAGCTCGCGGCCGAGGGCCAAAAAGAGAAAGCTCCACAGGTATCAGCCCCGAGCCAAGGCCCGCAAGCACAGCCCGGCTACAACGTAGTGAATCCAAACATCCCAGCTTACGCGAGGCCACCGCCGCCGGGGACCATCTTGGGCTTCAGTCCGCACACCGCCGTGCCAGCTTACTCGGCTGCGTACGCTGGAATCGCGACCATGGCGTCGCAGTATACCCCGCAGTACGCTGGCGCACAGTATGGAATCCCCGCTCCACAGCCCGGCCAGAATGGAACTGGGGGATACTACGCTCCAAATTAACAACACTGGTGTAAATTATCAAAATGCCCTAAAAAGCTGAGTTTTGGCGCGAAAATTTGAATTGCCCTAAAGATCATGATTAGGGCTCTTGTATGCGAGGGTGGCACAAAATTGAAGAATTCCCCCATCCAAGACGAATTGCTCTCGCCTTAGTCGCAATCATGAGCTCGTCTTCTCTTGAGATTCACCTTGAATCTGAGCTCACCATACCGCTTGATGAGCTCCCCCACCTGAAAGTTGAAGAGATCCACGCATGCATTCCCCAGCAAAGCGGAAAGCTTGTTGAAGCCACCACATGCCGTGATCATCTTTCCCGCTTCCAGGTCCTCGACCAGCTCGTCGTACTTCTCCTGAACAAAAGGGCCATAGTGTTTGTCGAAAACAACATCCGGTGTGCTCGGATCCTTGTCCACCAGCGATTCATACGAGAAGCACCCGAAACCGAGCAGCGCCTGCCACTCGTGCGTCAGCATCCGCACATCAAACACCAGCCGCGCCTGCATCTCCAGCGATCCAGCACCACCGAACAAGTCCCGCTCCACCCAAGAGACCACCTCTTGCTGAAACTTTCTCGATCCCGGGCCACGCCCTCGAATCTGGCGGGGTATGCTGGGCTTGGCCCTGATGTACTTAATCAGAGGCGGGCTAAACAGTCCTGCTGTTCTTGCCTCTTCCTGGACTGCTTCGATCGACGTTGGTCTCCTCTTGTAGCTGTCGACGCAAAGGCGAACGTTAACAAAGTGAGGTCGTCGTTCCAAATACCTTCGTAGAACGTCATGGCTGAGGTACGATGGCCTCTCGCGGACAATGGCATTGATGGCTGCATATTCACTCACACCTGACCTGCAAACCTGCTGGATCCTGTGGTCTAGCCTGCGCAGAGCCAAGTCTGCAACGCCGTAGAAGCCATCATACTGCCAAAATTGTCTAGAACTTGACCCCAAATCCCCGTCCCAAGAGCTTTTGCTTGAGCAGCTGCGTCGCCATCCCTGGAGCCCTAAAGTGCATGCAGAAGGAATCGCCATTAACTAATTTTTTTGCGCTCTTCTCGTAGCGCGTATGGCGCTGCGTAGTTTCCAGGGCGCGGCCATCTCTTTTTTTTCGCTAAAGAAGAAAGTTTCTTTGATTCACAGAGAGCCGCGAGGAGGACGAGGACGTTAGCTCCCAAGCAGCGTGGCCATCCTCGTGAATTTCATCGTCCATGGCGGCCGTATGGTCGCTGTGGAGTCTAAAGCCCTACGACTCGATGGAAAGTGCGGTAAGTTCGTCTCTCTCTGCAAAGCTGGAAGTCTTTGTTTGGTATTTTTTTTCTTTTGAGCTAGCTATGTTTTGGTTCTCTGTGGCTTTCCAACCACTCGAGATTTGGAGAGCTGGCTCAAATCTCGAGTGGTTGGAAAGCCACAGAGAAGAGCTGGTTTCTTGGGTGGAGCGGACCACTCGCTGGGAATAGGCAGTTTTCAGCAATCCGACAATTGGTTTTGCTAGACAAAGCAAACATCTTTACTGACGCAAATAATTTCTTTTCTTTCCTTGCGCAGCACGAGAGGCCCGCCTGCTGAAAACTTACGACTATTCAAGCGAAGTTCACGGCCTTTTCACCGAGAGAGGTTTCTCCGTTTACAGAGCGGCTCTTTGTAGAGCGTCTCTGCGAATGATCGTCGGAGCTCTCAAAAACCAAAGCATCGTTGGCAGAGCACAGACCAAGGTCGGCCCTGGAACAACTGGCCACAGAGAAGCTGCGAGAAGAAGCCTGAGTTGCTGAAGTAGACGAAGAAACTTTTGTCACTCTCAAATGCAGCGTCTTCCGGAAAGTCTCTAATTGCATGTACCCAGTCGACCAAATCTGTTGTCTGATCTTTTTTTTTGTGGCAATAAACTTTCAACATTATTTAATCAAATTAAAAGCTCTAAACTACTATAATTTAATAGAGTCTCTGTAATACTCTACTCATGAATGAAAAGTGGTAAGTTGTGTTCACTTGGTGTTGCGGTGTCTTCTCTTGGGATTCACCTTGAATCTGAGCTCACTATACCGCTTGATGAGCTCCTCCACGTCCGCCACCTGAAAGTTGAAGAGATCCACACACGCATTCCCCAGCCAAGCGGAAAGCTTGTTGAAGCCACCACACGCCGCGATCATCTTTTCCGCTTCCAGGTCCTTGACAAGCTCGTCGTACTTCTCCTGAACAAAAGGGCCATAGTGTTCGTCGAAAACAACATCCGGTGTGCTCGGATCCTTGTCCACCAGTGATTCATACGAGAGGCACCCGAAACCGAGCAGCGCCTGCCACTCGTGCGCCAGCATCCGCGCATCAAACACCAGCCGCACCTGCATGTCCAGCGACCCAACACCACCGAACAGGTAGAAACCAGCTCTTGCCGAAACTTTCACGATCCCGGGGACGGGGTATGCTGGGCTTGGCCCTGATGTACTTGATCAGAGGCGGACTAAGCAACGGCATCTCCTGCTGCTGCTGCTGCTAGAGCTCTTCCTGGACTGCCTCTATCGATGTCGGCCTCCTCTTGTAGCTGTCGACGCAAAGGCGAACATTGGTGTACGTGAGGTTGTCATCCCAAATACCTTTGTAGCACAAGTGAGGTCGTCATCCCAAATACCTTCGTAGCACAAGTTGTCGTCACTTAGGTACGACGGCCTCTCGCGGACAATGGTTCACTCACATTGGCCACATTGCTCCACACCCGCTAGATCCTGTGTTCTAACCTGCACAGAGTGAAGTCCACAACACTATAGAAGCCCGCATAGTGCCTGTGACCTAGATTGTCCAGTACTAGACCCAAAATCAGTCTCATCCAACTGTCTCCTGAGCTGTGCCACCGAGTTTAGTTACAAAGATTAGTCGTTTTGATTAAGTATGGGTTCTCTTTTTCTTTTTTTCTCTTTTTTTTTTCTTCCTTAGTGCTATTTAAATTAAAGAGCCTTAGTTAAAAAGATTAATCTATGTAGTATTAATTAACTTACAGAGCCCTAAGTAGAAAAGCTTAAACATTCTTAGAGAGCTTTTAATTTGATTTTTTTTTAATTATGTACCAGCCTAGAAACGAAAAGGAAAGCTTTAGAATTTCCGCAAACCGACAAGTCACGCTCTTGGCCATTTCAACGATTTAAATGTGTGGTTGTGAGACCGGAAGGCCACCCACCTAGCACCGAAAGAATGGGCGACGAGGAGCGCAAGAGCTCCGGCAAGCAAATTGGAGGCTTTGTGTTTGCAGAGGATGGATCTTACGTGCGCACTCCTCCACCAACAGGCCCTGCGGGGTTCTTTGAGGAGGTTCCAGCCAATCCCTCGTTCATTGACGGCGTGGCGAGCCGCGACGTGATTCTCGACAAGGATCGGGGACTGTGGGTGAGAGTTTTCCGTCCGGAAGAGCTGGAGAATCGCAGCACGCTGCCCATCGTGATCTTCTACCACGGGGGAGGATTCATCTACATGAGCGCCGCGAATGCGATCTTTCACAGATTTTGCGAGGCCCTGTCCAGGAAGCTGGGAGCGATCGTGGTGTCTGTGAATTACCGCCTAGCTCCGGAGCACAGGCTCCCGGCGGCCTACGACGATGGCTACGACGCCCTCAAATGGGTCCGAGGGATCGCCAAGAGCAGCAGCGATCAAGACGCTTTCGCTCACGCGGATTTCTCCAAGATCTTCGTCATGGGCGACAGCGCCGGGGGAAATCTCGCAGCCCGCGTGGCATTGCGCGCTGCCCAGGATGGAATCCCGCTCGCCGGCCAGATCCTCCTCCAGCCCTTCTATGGAGGCACGTCCAGGACCGAGTCGGAGCTCAGGCTCGGGTCCTCCAATCCGATGATCACGCTCGACAGCAGCGATTTTTGCTGGCTGGCGACGCTCCCCGAGGGCGCGGCCGACCGCGATCATCCATTTTGCAACCCGACGTTGGAATTGCCGGGAGATCTCGCGAGATTGGGGGCCAGGGGACTGGCGAGAGCGCTAGTGGTGGTGGGCGGCAAGGATCTCCTCCACGATCGCCAGGTAGAGTTTGCAAAGATCTTAGAAGACGCTGGCAATACCGTGAAGCTCATCGAGTATGAAAACGCTTCCCATGGATTCTACGCCGTGGGGGACGCTAGCTGCCAGGAATCCGTCCTTGTCTTGGACGAAATCGCTAGCTTCTTGCGAGAGTGACCCCTGGCTGACCGCTGTGAACCCGCGTTGAATAAAGTGGACTCTGTTGACTTAGGGGTTACTGGCGGTCAGAGCTCACGGTACACAAGCTGTGGCAGCCATTCACCAGGATGGCATTTCTTCCTTTTGTCTTTGCGGTGTCATCAGGCAGCATTTTCTCATTCCACATTCCCTTCCAACCAGCAGTGCTTGATGGGTGCTGGATTGGATGCAAAAGAACAATGTTTGTAGTGATCGATGTTCATCAAAGTTTATGAACAGATTATTAGATGTTCTTGAGTGTGCACAGCATGCCCAAGGGGAAACTGGGCTCAAAGAAGCTCCCACTCAAGATTTGCCTCGTGATGATCCAGCTTGCTGCTTCGTTGTAGTGAACTCCATCCCAATTGAGAGGATTCTTACAAGTCGTTGATGCCACCATCTTCCCAGCCATCACTTTGCTCTGCCCGCATTGCACCTCAAAGTTGTAGTTGTAGTTCCCTTGTTGGCAAACTGGAATCCTGTAAAGTCAACTATGGTCAGAAACACGTTGACCGCCTATGTTCTTGCTTGAGGGTGAGGGAGTATTTTATGTCGTAAGTGTTGATGTAGATTATAGTGCTGCCTGGGAGCTTGCTACAAATTTGCTCAAAGCCTGCTTGAACAGTCAAGACTAGTAAAACAGAATGACATCTCATCTCATTTCATTGTAGTGCTGCGTGACTTGGTTGAATTAGACGGCTTGATCGTAGCTCACTTGGAGAAGTCGTTCCCCCTGCGTTGAGAGAGTTCCCTGGGACATCATGATCGATCGAGTGAGAGCAAAAATCACTGCAATATAGCTATCTTGGAGAATGGAATGTGGCGAAACTGGTTTGAGAGAGATGTGGCCGTGGACGCACCGCCGGTCGCGGGCTCGAATCCGGCCCACTCCCGAAAATTCCAAACGCGTCGCCTTCCGTGTAACCATCATTTTATTGAGGTTTAGGGCTCTTCAAATTCCACCAATCCCCATCGCAAGCAGCCGATGATCCAATTCCCGTTCCAAGACGAATCCACAAAAGGATCCACGCCCCAACGAGAACGGGTTTCTAGATTTTCTACTTCCCCTTTGGAGGCATCGAATCGAGCTGCCATTGCTTGGCGTCATTGAAATGTTTTTTTGGCGCTTTTCTCAAGAACCCTAAAGTCTCAGCTATAATATGGTGAAGAACTGAAGGGCACAGTGTGGACGAGATGCAGAGCGAATCGAATCGGGTCGCGAATCGGGCCGCTGTACGAGCGGCAGGGCTAAGGCCGGTTGGCTGCGCAGCTCCGCCATTGTCATCCGGCACAGATTAAACGCGTACGTCGCATGAGTGTTCTCAGGAATTTCTTTGCAATGCTCCAAGCGTAGAAAAGGAAGGCGACGAAGAGGAAGGATAGCAGAGCTTTGAAAGTTTTCTTTGCGGGAGAAAGCCGCTCACGACATCCCTGGGAGTTCATCAAAGCCACCACAGCTCCCTCCTCGAATCTCCCAACTTTCTTTGTGCAATCCAACTCCCAAGCGTTGCTCCAACTCCAGAGAAACCGCAAAGGAGGAGGCCGAGGACGTAGCTCCGAAGCAGCGTGGCATTTACTTACGGAAGAGAAAGAGATGGATTCCACAGCGACCATACGACCGCAATGGATGATGAAACTCACGAGGAGCTCACTACGTCTTCTGACGACATCGATGGAAAGTCCGGTAAGTTCGTCTCTCTTTGGATGATCAAATGTGGAAGTTCTTAGCATTCTTTTGATTGAATCCGCGCGAGCCGTGACGTGGTGATTCGCTGGGTAAATGATAGTACCACTGCCTTGGCTGTTTATGGCAATCCAACGATCGGTTTGGCTAGACAAAGCAAACATCTTCACTGATCGCTAATCATTTTTTGCGCAGCGCGAGGGGCACTCGCAACCATCCATCGCCCATCTTGATTCAAGCGAAGTTCACGGCAGAGAGGTATCCAGTTTTCTTTCTCTGGTTTCAAGCCCTTTTTCTGATCGGCCACTCTTCGTACAGACTTGGAGCCTCCGACATCCGCCCAAGCTGCTCAACGCATATGATCGTCGTGACAGAGCACAGAACAAGGTGAGATTCACGGTCCAAGAGAAGGAGGAGCGCAAGCAGCGGTTGCTGGCCAGAGAGAAGCTGCGAGAAGAAACCTGTGGAGGCGAGTGAGCACTCACTATGAAGTAGTCGATTGAAGAAACTTTCGTGGCCGATGAAGCGTCTTCTGGAAAGTCTCTACTTCTTGACTTCTGGCAAGCCTTGGATCTCTGGGACGGAGGACATGTTGATACTGCAAAGACCAGTAGAACGTTTGCTGGTGATGCGATTGTCACCGCGTGGTTGAGGTTGGTTTGTTACCACGAAAAAACCCCTCTTTGTCACTGAGAAACCCATTGTCGCCTTTGCTAAAACCCCTACTTTGCCAAATCTACGCACTCAAGGCATTTGCTCGTCAAGAAAATCTGCAACTTTTCTAGGCTCACGCCATGGAAGAGTGTTCCATGTTGCTGGATTTCTCAACCCAGCACTAGCATCAAGATCTCTTTTGCTCCGCCCTCCAGAGTGTGCTTCTCAAGTTAGCAAGTCACAAGCTCTCAACAATGCAAAGGCCAGATGGGTGTTAAGTATGCTTCCACATTGCACTACTCAAGCTTGGATGAGCTTTGTTTCTCTTAACAAAGCCAACTCCCATTCTATCTGATGTAGCAGGGGGCAGGAGCTTTCTTGTGTGACTAGAGATGCTTTGTTGGACAAGGAAGCCCCCCTATGCCGCTCAAATCTAGCCCACTGTCTCATCCATGTCGGTGTTGCAGACGAGATTAGAGCAACAAGTTTCTTCCTCCTCTTCCTCTCTCATCACTGCAGCAGTAGCAACAAACATGGTGGAGTGACCAAAATTTTGTGACATGGATTATTTATGTATTTGCAGATGTCCAAAATGGGAATCTGCAAAATGTGATGAAAAACATGAGAATGATCGGTTTCAAACCCATTCGGGTTTGGAATTTTGTGCTGCAAACACTAATTATGCATAGCTATACTAAGTATGTATGGAAACTTTTTTTGGCAAAAAAAAAAAAAGATCAAACAACATGGAACACAATCATGACTGCATTTCCCAGGAAGGGCATTTTTACAAAGTTGCACAAGTTCAAGACAAAATGCCTAAGCTGAGGGGGGCATTTACTCTATATCAATTCTAGATCAATTGTAAACTTGGGACATGTGCTCTATGCTTCTACAACATTCTAAAGTGGGGAACTAAGTGCATATTTGAAACCATACAGCAAGATTTTGTTACAATGTATTGAGTTTCTCATCCAAATGTGGTGGCTTTTGCTTCCCGACACCCCAAATGGTCACTTGAAGAATACTTTGCGAAAACCAGAATGCAAGATGTTAAAGGAGTTCACGAGATTCTCATCAATGGAAATTCTCCAGCAAACCAAGAGAAAGCCGCAAAGGCTTTAGAGTTTCTCTATAGCTATTGGTCCATTGCAATTTGTGGGGAGAACCTACAATTCAAACTAATGATATTGAGAAGACTATGATTGTAGAGACTCTTGTTTGCTCATTGTGTGGAAGCCTTGGAAGGCCGTGGAAACACAAGTTCTTTTTTTTATAACAATTAACCAAAGCATGCTAGGGTGGGAAAAGATGCATTTAAAGAGATTGAGCATTAGGAATCCTATAGTAAACTTCCAGACGAAATTCAAGGATTGGCAGAGGCCTATTGCAAGATTTGTTTAGTGGTGGGCAAGCTCTTGCTATGAGCTTGCTTGCTTGGAACATGATGATCATTGACCTTGTGTTTGACAGCATCCCAGAGAAGAACATTGTCTCCTGCGTCAACGTCGACCAAGCACTGTCCCTGTGCCCGAGCGTAAAGCTTCGAAACCAAGATCCTGGTTTACTAGAACTCGATGCTTGGAGCCTGGGCTATTTCAGGATGTTGTCAAACACAAGGTCAAGCAAGCAGGCTTACAGCAAGAGCTTGCCCATCATTAGACAGATCTTGCAATAGGGTTTTGCCAATCCCCGAACTTCGTCTGGAAGTTTACCATGGGATTCCCAGTGCTCAATCTTTTTAAGTACATCCTTTCCCACCCTAGCATGCTTTGGTTTGATCTTATAAAAAAAAGAACTTGTGTTTCCACGGCCTTCCAAGGCTTCCACACAATGAGCAAAAAAGAGTCTATAGAATTGTAATCTTTTCAACGTGATTAGTTTAAATCGTAGGTTCTTCCCACAAATTGCAGTGGACCAATGGCCATAGAGAAACTCCAAACCTTTGCGGCTTCCTTTTGGTTTGTTGGAGAATTTCCATTGATGAGAATCTCGTGAACTCCTTTAACATCTTGCATTCTGGTTTTCACAAAGTATTCTTCAAGTGACGAGTTGGGGTCTTGGGAAGCAAGGGCCACCACATTTGGATGAGAAACTCAATACATTGTAACAAGATTTTGCTGTACAACTTCAAATATGTGTTTAGTTCCCCACTCTAAAATGCTGTAAAAGCACAGAGCACATGTCCCAAGTTTACAATTGGTCCAGAATTGATATGGAGCAAATGCCCCCCTCAGATTAGGCATTTTGTCTTGAACTTTTGCAGTTTCGCAAAAATGCCCTTCTTGAGCAAATGCAGTTATGATTGTGTTCCATGTTGTTTGATCTTTTATTTTCATTGCCAAAAAAAGCTCCCATGCATACTTAGTATGGCTATGCATAATTAATGTCTACAGCACAGGGGGCTTCCTCATCCAGCAAAGCTTCTTCGGTCACCCAAGAAAGCTCCTGCCCCCTATTGCATCAAATAAGATGGGAGTTGGCCTTGCTGAGAGAGACAAAGCTCATCCAAACTTGAGTAGTGCAGTGTGGAAGCATGCTAAGCGCCCGTCTAGCCTTTGCATTGCTAAGAGCCCGCAACTTGTCAACTTGAGAAGCACACTTTGGAGGGCGGAGCAAGAGAGATCTTGACGGTGGTGCTGGGATGAGAGATCCGGCAACATGGAATGCTCTTGCATAGTGTGAGCCCAGAAAACTTGCAGATCTTCTCGACAAGCAAATGCCTCAAGTGTGTCAACTTGGCAGGCAAAGTAAGCGTTTTAGCAAAGGCAACAATGGGTTTCTCACTAACAAAGAGGGGTTTTTCAAACCAAACTCAACCACGGGGTGACGATTGCATCACCAGCAAACGTTCTACTAGTCTTTGCAGTATCAACATGTCCACCATCCCAGAGATCCAAGGCTTGCCAGAAGTCAAGAAGGCCTAGAGACTTTCCAGAAGACTCTTCATTGGCCACGAAAGTTTCTTCAATTGACTACTTCATTGTGAGTGCTCACTTGCCTCCCCAGGTTTCTTCTCGCAGCTTCTCTCTGGCCAGCGACCGCTGGTTGTGCTCCTCCTTCTCCTGGACCGTGAATCTCCTTGTAGGCGGATGTCAGAGGCTCCAAGTCTATAAGGAGGGAGCTGTGGTGGCTTTGATGCAGGGTTGTCGTGAGCGGCTTTCTCCCGCAAAGAAAACTCTCAAAGCTCCGGTATCCTTCTTCTTCGTCCCTGCAAAAACTGTGCCACCATAGCTGAGATTTTAGGGCTCTTGCGAGAAGCGCTAAAAAAACATTTCAATGACGCCAAGCAATAAAGCGCACTGGGAAGTAGAAAATCTAGAAACCCGTTTTCGTTGGGGCGTGGATCCTTTTGTGGATTCGTCTTGGAACGGGAAGGCGCCGGCTGGAATTGGATCATCGGTATTGGATCATCGGTAGCTGCTGCTGCTTGCGATGGCGCTGCTCTTCGTTGATGCGGAACGGCACGAGGAATTTGAACTTTGAAGAGCCTCAAGAAAATGATGGTTACAAGGAAGGCGATTCAAACCGCGACGCGTTTGGAATTTTCGGGAGTGGGCCGGATTCGAGTCCGCGACCGGCGGTGACACGTCACCCGTCCACGACCACCTCTCTCTCAAATTAGTTTCGCCACGAATCCATTCCATGCCGTTCTCCAAGATTGATAGCTATATTGTAGTGATTTTTGCTCTCGCTCGATCAATCGTGATGTCCCAGGGAACTCTCTCAACGCAGGGGGAACGACTTCAGCTATGAACAGCTAAAGGCATACATTTTCCGGGAAGTGATTCTTTATTCTTCTGTGTGTTTGCATTGAATCTACACAGATTCAATGGCGAGGGAGGACGAGCATTCCTGCTCTCGTACGTTGGGCCCCAGGGCTGCATCCCATACTCCCTCACAAACTCCAAGTGGGCTACGATCAAGCCGGGTGCGCTATCAAGTCATGCAGCACTACAATGAAATGAGATAAAATGTCATTCTGTTTCGCTAGTCTTAATTGTTCAAGCAGGCTTTGAAAGCAACCTCCATAGCCAGCTCCCAGGCAGCACTATAATCTACATCAACACTTACGACATAAAATACTCGCTCACCCTCAAGCAAGAACATAGGCTGTCAACGTGTTTCTGACCATAGTTGACTTTACAGGATTCCAGTTTGCCACCGGGATTGGAGGGAACTACAACTACAACTTTGAGGTGCAATGCGGGCAGAGCAAAGTGATGGTGGGGAAGACGGTGGCGTCAACGACTTGTAAGAATCCATCCACCGAAGCAGCAAACCGGATCATCACGAGGCAAATCTTGAGTGGAAGCTTCTTTGAGCCCAGTCTCCCCTTGGGCGTGCTGTGCACACTCAAGAACATATAATCGTTTGGATTCATAAACTTTGATGAACATCTAACACTACAACTATTGTTCTTTTGAATCCAATCCAACACCCATCAAGCACTGTTGGTTGGAAGGGAATGCGCAGTGGAATGAGAGAAGGCTGCCTGGTGACACCGCAAAGACAAAAGGAAGAAATGCCATCTTCGTGAATGGCTGCCAAAGCTTGTGTACATCCAATCCCGTCAGCTCTGACCGCCAGTCAACCCGTCAGTAAACATAGTCAACATTATTCAACGCGGGTCAATAGCGGCAAGCCAGGGGTCACTCTCGCAAGAAGCTAGCGACTTCGTCCAAGACAAGGACGGATTCCTGGCAGCTATCGTCCCCACGAGGTAGAATCCATGGGAAGCGTTTTCATACTCGATGAGCTTCACGGCATTGCCAGCGTCTTCTAAGATCTTTGCAAACTCTACCTGGTGATCGTGGAGGACATCCTTGCCGCCCACCACCACTAGCGCTCTCGCCAGTCCCCTGGCCCCCAATCTCGCGAGATCTCCAGGTAATTCCAGCGTCATGTTGCAAGATGGATGATCGCGGTCGACCGCTCCCTCGGGGAGCGCCGCCAGCCAGCAAAAATCGGTGATGCGTAGCGTGATCATCGGGTCGGAGGACCCAGCCTGAGCTCCGACTCGGTCCTGGACGTGCCTCCATAGAAGGGCTGGAGGAGGATCTGGCCGGCGAGCGGGATTCCATCCTGGGCAGCGCGCAATGCCACGCGGGCTGCGAGATTTCCCCCGGCGCTGTCGCCCATAACGAAGATCTTGGAGAAATCCGCGTGAGCGAAAGCGTCTTGATCGCTGCTGCTCTTGGCGATCTCTCGGACCCAGTTGAGGGCGTCGTAGCCATCGTCGTAGGCCGCCGGGAGCCTGTGCTCCGGAGCTAGGCGGTAATTCACAGACACCACGATCGCTCCCAGCTTCCTGGACAGGGCCTCGCAAAATCTGTGAAAGATCGCATTCGCGGCGCTCATGTAGACGAATCCTCCCCCGTGGTAGAAGATGACGATGGGCAGCGTGCGGTTCTCCAGCTCTTCCAGACGGAAAACTCTCACCCAAAGTCCCCGATCCTTGTCGAGAATCACGTCGCGGCTCGCCACGCCGTCAATGGACGCGGGATTGGCGGGAACCTCCGCAAAGAACCACGCAGGGCCTGTTGGTGGAGAGCCATCCTCTGCAAACACAAAGCCTCCAATTTGATTGCCAGAGCTCTGCGCTCCTCGTCGCCCATTTTTCGGTGCTAGGTGGGTGGGCCTTCCGGTCTCACAACGACACATTTAAATCATTGAAATGCCCGACTTGTCGGTTTGCGGAAATTCTAAAGCTTTCTTTTTCGTTTCTAATATACACATAATTAAAAAAAAACTAATTAAAAGCTCTCTAAGCATGTTTTAGCTTGTCTACTTAAATACTTAATTTAATTAATAACTACATACTTAAAAAGCTCTGGAGAATCTGCGATTTTGGGTGGTTACAGGCAGTGGCAGTATGCGGGCTTCTATGGCGTTGTGGAGTTTGCTCTGTGCAGGTTAGAGCACAGGATCCAGCGGGTGTGGCGCAATGCATGCAAGTAGGCTAGTGTGAGTGAATACACCGTTGCCAAGGCCGTCATCTGCGAGAGGCCCTTGTACCTGAGTGATGACTTGTGCTACGAAGGTATTTGGAGCGACGACCTCACGTACACCAACGTTTGCCTTTGCGTCGACAGCTACAAGAGGAGGCTCAGGTTCTTGTCCACCAGTGGCTCATGCTCGCAGCACCTGAAACTGAACAACTCCTCCCACTCATGCGCCAGCACCCGCGCATCAAACACCAGCCACGCCTGCATCTCCAGCGACCCAACACCACCAAACAGGTCCAGCTCCACCCAAAAAACGAGCTCTTGCCGAAACTTTCGTGATCCCGGGCCACGCCCTCGGATCTCACAGTGTATGCTGGGCTTGGCCCTGATGTACTTGATCAGAGGCAGGCTAAGCAACGGCATCTCCTGCCGCCGCTGCTGCTGCTGCTGCTGCTGCTGCTGGAGCTCTTCCTATGCCGGATGTTGTTTTTGACGAAAAGTGTGGTCCTTTTGATCAGGAGAAGTATGACGAACTTGTCGAGCATCTGGAAGCGGGAAAGATGATCGTGGCGTGTGGTGGCTTTCTGCTTGGCTGGGGAATGCATGCATGGATCTCTTCAACTTTCAAGTGGGGGGTGAGGAGGAGCTGATCAAGCGGTACGGTGAGCTCAGATTCAAGGTGAATCCCAAGAGAAGACAAGCATATGACCACAACACCGAATGAACACAAGTCTTGGTTGGATAGATGGACTTTGGTAATAGAGTTTGTGTAGCTTACCTCTTCCTATATGAGATTCATGAGTGATCTTGGACGAAAATTTACAACACGGAGCTAGCGTGGTAATGGAGCCAAGGCTACCACAACTGGGGTGGCCCTCAGGCTTCTTTTCTTGCGAAGAAGAGCCTTCTGCGTCAATTTTTCTGGAGTGAGATGGCCTTGCTCGGCTCTGTTGACGTAGAGATGTCCATATGATCTTTTCTGGCATGCTGCCAACCACTGAGTTTTCATCAGCTCCGATAACCGGCCATCAACCATTGCATAGAGATGATCCTTCTCGTGCTGGACGCTGTGATCAACGACTGAGGTCTTGTCCAGGCAACCGCCGACAATGTCGCTTGGCCTGCTACCGTCCAAGAGCATGCACTCGGAGAAGAACATCGTCTCCTGCGTCAACATCGACCGAGCACTGTCCCTGTGCCCAAGCATAAAGCTTCGAAACCAAGATCTTGGTTTACTGGAACTCGATGCTGGCCATTTCAAGTGCATGCTCTTAGCAGGCCAAACGACATTGTCGGCGGACAAGACCTCAGTCGTCGATAACAGCATCCAGCACGAGAAGGATCATCGCTATGCAACGGTCGATGGCTGGATATCGGAGCTGAGGAAAACTCAGTGGTTGGCAGCATGCCAGAAAAGATCATATGGACATCTCTATGTCGACAGAGCCGAGCAAGGCCATCTCACTCCAGAAAAATTGACACAGAAGGCTCTTCTTCGCAAGAAAAGAAGCCTGAGGGCCACCCTGGTTGTGGTAGCCTCGGCTCCATTACTGCGCTAGCTCCCCGTGTGTGTGTGTGTGTTGTAAATTTTCGTCCAAGATCATGAATCTCATATAGGAAGAGGTAAGCTACACAAACTCTATTACCAAAGTCCATCTATCCAACCAAGACTTGTGTTCATTCGGAGTTGCGGTCATATGCTCGTCTTCTCTTGGGATTCACCTTAAACCTGAGCTCACCGTACCGCTTGATCAACTCCTCCACACCCCCCACTTGAAAGTTGAAGAGATCCACACATGCATTCCCTGGCCAAGTGGAAAGCTTGTTGAAGCCGCAACACACCGCGATCATCTTTCCCGCTTCCAGCTGCACGACAAGTTTGTCATACTTCTCCTGATCAAAAGGACCACAATTTTCATTGAAAACAACATCAGGCGTGCTCAGGTTCTTGTCCACCAGCAGCTCATACTCGCAGCACCTGAAACCGAACAACTCCTCCCACTCGTGCGCCAGCACCCGCGCATCAAACACCAGCCGCGCCTGCATCTCCAGCGACCCAACACCACCGAACAGGTCCCGCTCCACCCAAGAAACCAGCTCTTGCCGAAACTTTTGCAATCCCGGGCCACGCCCTCGGATATCACGGGGTATGCTGGGCTTGGCCCTGATGTACTTGATCAGAGGTGGACTAAGCAACGGCATCTCCTGCTGCTGCTGCTGCTGCTGGAGCTCTTCCTGGACTGCCTCTATCGATGTCGGCCTCCTCTTGTAGCTGTCGACGCAAAGGCGAACGTTGGTGTAAGTGAGGTCGTCACTCCAAATACCGTAGTAGCACAACTCATCGTCGCTTAGGTACGACAGCCTCTCCCGGACGATGGCGTTGGTGGCGGCGTATTCTCTCACATTGGCCTGCTTGCAGGCATTGCTCCACACCCGCTGGATCCTGTGTTCTAACCTGCACAGAGCGAACTCCACAGCGCTGTAGAAGGCCGAGTACTGCCACTGCCTGTGACCCAGAGTGTCGAGAACTTGACCCAAAATCACAGACTCATCCCAGAGCTTTCTCCTGAGTTGTGCCGCCATATCCTAGGGCACGATGCTTTGTGAGTTTAGCTAAAATGGATTAATCAGAGCTTTTAATTTGATTAAATAAGCCGTTTTCAGGGCAGTTAGCAAATCATTGTGTTATGTGATGTTTAGTTTGCATTTGTTTTTCTTTTCCTGCTGAATAGCAAAGGAAAAGCTATTGGTGAGATCTTCCACAAAAAAGACCCAGATTGTCCAGTACTAGATCCAGACTCATCCAACGCTCTCCTGAGCTGTGCCGCCATATCCTGGGAGAGCTTTAGGGCACGATGCTCAGTTACAAAGATTAGTCGTTGTGATTAAGTATGTTTAGTTATGTAGTATTAATTAACTTAAAGAGCCCTAAGTAGAAAAGCTTAAACATTCTTAGAGAGATTTTAATTTGATTTTTTTTTCATACCAGCGTAGAAACGAAAAGGAAAGCTTTAGAATTTCTGCAAACCGACAAGTCACGCTCTTGGCCATTTCAACGATTTAAATGTGTGGTTGTGAGACCGGAAGGCCGCCCACCTAGCACCGAAAGAATGGGCGACGAGGAGCGCAAGAGCTCCGGCAAGCAAATTGAAGGCTTTGTGTTCGCAGAGGATGGATCTTACGTGCGCACTCCTCCACCAACAGGCCCTGCGGGGTTCTTTGAGGAGGTTCCCGCCAATCCCTCGTTCATTGACGGCGTGGCGAGCCGCGACGTGATTCTCGACAAGGATCGGGGACTGTGGGTGAGAGTTTTCCGTCCGGAAGAGCTGGAGAATCGCAGCACGCTGCCCATCGTGATCTTCTACCACGGGGGAGGATTCATCTACTTGAGCGCCGCGAATGCGATCGTTCACAGATTTTGCGAGGCCCTGTCCAGGAAGCTGGGAGCGATCGTGGTGTCTGTGAATTACCGCCTAGCTCCGGAGCACAGGCTCCCGGCGGCCTACGACGATGGCTACGACGCCCTCAAATGGGTCCGAGGGATCGCCAAGAGCAGCAGCGATCAAGACGCTTTCGCTCACGCGGATTTCTCCAAGATCTTCGTCATGGGCGACAGCGCCGGGGGAAATCTCGCAGCCCGAGTGGCATTGCGCGCTGCCCAGGATGGAATCCCGCTCGCCGGCCAGATCCTCCTCCAGCCCTTCTATGGAGGCACGTCCAGGACCGAGTCGGAGCTCAAGCTCGGGTCCTCCAATCCGATGATCACGCTCGACACCACCGATTTCTGCTGGCTGGCGACGCTCCCCGAGGGCGCGGCCGACCGGGATCATCCATTTTGCAACCCGACGCTGGAATTTCCGGGAGATCTCGCGAGGTTGGGGGCCGGGGAACTGCCGAGAGCGCTAGTGGTGGTGGGCGGCAAGGATCTCCTCTACGATCGCCAGGTAGAGTTTGCAAGGATCTTGGAAGACGCTGGCAATGCCGTGAAGCTCATCGACTATGAAAACGCTTCCCATGGATTCTACGCCGTGGGGGACGCTAGCTGCCAGGAATACGTCCTTGTCTTGGACGAAATCGCTAGCTTCTTGCGAGAGTGACCCCTGGCTAACCGCTGTGGACCCGCGTTGAATAAAGCTGACTCGGTTGACTTACGGGTTGACTGGCGGTCAGAGGTCACGGTACACAAGCTTTGGCAGCCATTCACGAGGATTGCATTTCTTCCTTTTGTCTTTGCGGTGTCATCAGGCAGCCTTTTCTCATTCCACTGCACATTCCCTTCCAACCGGTGATGGGTGCTGGATTGGATCCAAAAGAACAATGGTTGTAGTGGAACAATGGACCAACGGATTGATGTTCATCAAAGTTTATGAATCCAAACAAATTATTAGACGTTCTTGAGTGCGCACAGGATGCCCAAGGGGAAACTGGGCTCAAAGAAGCTCCCTCATGATGATCCGGTTTGCTGCTTTGGTGTTGTGAACTCCATCCCAATTGAGATACGCAGATGGATTCTTACAAGTCGTTGACACCACCGTCTTCCCAGCCATCACTTTGCTCTGCCCACATTGCACCGCAAAGTTGTAGTTGTAGTTCCCTCCAATCCCACAGCAGGCCTTGTTGGCAAACTGGAATCCTGTAAAGTCAACTATGGCCAGAAACACGTTGACCGGCTATGTTCTTGCTTGGGGTGAGGGAGTATTTTATGTCGTAAGTGTTGATGTAGATTATAGTGCTGTCTGGGAGCTGGTTACGGAGGTTGCTCAAAGCCTACTTGAACAATCAAGACTAGCAAAACAGAATGACATCTCATCTCATTTCATCGTAGTGCTGCGTGATTTGGTTGAATTCGATAGCGCACCTGGCTTGATCGTAGCTCACTTGGAGAACTGGGAAATTTGTGAGGAAGTATGGGATGCAGCCCTGGGGCCCAACGTCCGAGAGCAGGAATGTTCGTCCTCCCTCGGCATACACGCCCTGTGTAGATTCAATGCAAACACACAAAAGAGTAACGAATCACCGCCCGGAAAATCCCTTTAGCTGTTCATAGCTGAAGTCGTTCCCCCTGGGTTGGGGACGTCACGATTGATCGAGCGAGAGCAAAAATCACTACAATGCAGCTATCAATCTTGGAGAACGGAATGGAATGGATTCGTGGCGAAACTGGTTTGAGAGAGTTGACGTGTCGCCGCCAGTCGCGGGCTCGCACTCCCGAAAATTCCAAACGCGTCGCGGTTCGAATCGCCTTGTAACCATCACTTTCTTGAGGTTTAGGGCTCTTAAGGCTCCCCCCAGCTCGCAAGCAGCAGCTACCGATGATCCAATTCCAGCCGCCGCCTTCCCGTTCCAAGACGAATCCACAAAAGGATCCACGCCCCAACGAAAACGGGTTTCTAGATTTTCTACTACCCCCACATCACCGCGTCAATCTCGTGTCGGGCGTTTTTGCCAGTGCGCTTTGGAGCGCTTGGAAGGCATCGAATCGAGCTGCCATTGCTTGGCGTCATTGAAATGTTTTTTAGGCGCTTCTCTCAAGAACCCTAATATCTCTGGACGTGCAATCGGGTCGCGAATCGGGCCGCTGTACGAGCGGCAGGGCTAAGGCCGCTTCGCTGCGCAGCTCCGCCATTGTCATCCGGCACAGATTAAACGCGTACATAGCAAGAAGAAGCAATGCTCCAAGCGTAGAAAAGGAAGATGACGAAGAGGAAGGATAGCGGAGCTTTGAAAGTTTTCTTTGCGGGAGAAAGCAGCTCACGATCAAAGCCACCACAGCTCCCTCTTCGATTCTCCCAACTTTCTTTGTGCAATTCAACTCCCAAGCGTTGCTCCAACTCCAGAGAAAACGCGAGAGAAACCGCAGAGGAGGAGGCCGAAGACGTAGCTCCCAAGCAGCGTGGACGCGGGGCATTTACATACGGAAGAGAAAGAGATGGATTCCACAGTGATCATACGACCGCCATGGACGATGAAACTCACGAGGAGCTCACTACGTCTTCTGACGACATCGATGGAAAGTCCGGTAAGTTCGTCTCTCTTTGGATGATCAAATGTGGCGTGGTGATTCGCTGGGTAAATGGTAGTACCACTGCCTTGTCTGTTTATGGCAATCCAACGATCGGTTTGGCTAGACAAAGCAAACATCTTCACTGACGCTAATCATTTTTTGCGCAGCGCGAGCAACCATCTATCGCCCATCTTGATTCAAGCGAAGTTCACGGCAGAGAGATATCCAGTTTTCTTTCTCTGGTTTCAAGCCTTTTTCTGATCGGCCACTCTTCGTATAGACTTGGAGCCTCCGACATCCGCCCAAGCTGCTCAACGCATATGATCGTCGTGACAGAGCACAGAACAAGGTGAGATTCACGGTCCAGGAGAAGAAGGAGCACAAGCAGCGGTTGCTGGCCAGAGAGAAGCTGCGAGAAGAAACCTGGGGAGGCGATTGAGCACTCACTGTTGTGGTGATGATGGTGGCAGAGGAAAAGGAGCTAGGGACTAGAGAAATCTGTTGTTATGTAATCCAAGCTCTGACACTGACATGGACAAGATGATGGGCTAGATCTAAGTGGCATAGGGGACGTTCCTCGTTCAGCAAAACATTTCTGGTCACGCAAGAAAGTAGGAGTTGGCCTTGTTAAGAGAGCCAAAGCTCGACCAAATTTGAATAGTGCAATGTGGAAGCATACTTAACATCTGTCTAGCATTTGCATTGTTGAGAACCAATGGCTTACTAATTTGAGAAGTGCACTCTGGAGGGTGAAGCAAAAGAGATCTTGACAATGGTGCTAAGATAAAAGATTTGGCAACATAGAATGCTCTTTGTGGAAAATCAAACTCAGCATAGTGTGAGCCCAAAAAACTTGTAGATCTTCTGGACGAGCACAAGCCTCGAGTCCATCAACTTGGCAAAGTAAGCATTTTAACAAAGGCAACAATGGGTTTTTCACTGACAAGAGGGGTTTTTTCGTGGTAACAAACCAACCTCAACCACGCGGTGACGATCACATCACCAGCAAACGTTCTACTGGTCTTTGCGGGATCAACATTTCCACTGTCCCAGAGATCCAAGGCTTGCTAGAAGTCGAGAAGGCTTAGAGACTTTCCAGAAGATGCTTCATCAGCCATGAAAGTTTCTTCAATGAGCTACTTCATAGTGAGTGCTCGATCGCCTCCCTAGGTTTCTTCTCGTAGCTTCTCTCTGGCCAGCAACCGCTGCTTGTGAATGTAAACCAAGGCTGACATCATGCTCCATGTGTGTGTGTGTGTATGTGTTGTATATTTTCGTCCAAGATCACTCATGAATCTCATATAGGAAGAGGTAAGCTACACAAACTCTATTACCAAAAGTCCATCTATCCAACCAAGACTTGTGTTCATTCGGTGTTGCGGTCATATGCTCGTCTTCTCTTCGGATTCACCTTGAATCTGAGCCCACCGTACCACTTGATGAGCTCCTCCACGCCCCCACTTGAAAGTTGAAGAGATCCACGCACGCATTCCCCGGCCAAGCGGAAAGCTTGTTGAAGCCACCACACACCGCGATAATCTTTCCCGCTTCCAGATGCTCGACAAGTTCGTCATACTTCTCGTGATCAAAAGAACCACACGTTTCATCGAAAACAACATCAGGCGTGCTCAGGTCCTTGTCCACCGGCTGTTCATACTTGCAGTACCTGAAACCGAACAGCGCCTGCCACTCGTGCGCCAGCATCCGCTCATCAAACACCAGCCGCGCCTGCATGTCCAGCGACCCAACACCACCGAACAGGTCCCGCTCCACCCAAGAAACCAGCTCTTGCCGAAACTTTCGCGATCCCGGGCCACGCCCTCGGATCTCACGGGGTATGCTGGGCTTGGCCCTGATGTACTTGATCAGAGGCGAGCTAAGCAACGGCATCTCCTGCTGCTGCTGCTGCTGGAGCTCTTCCTGGACTGCCTCTATCGATGTCGGCCTCCTCTTGTTAGCTGTCGATGCAAAGGCAAACGTTGGTGTACGTGAGGTCGTCGTCCCAAATACCGTAGTAGCACAAGTTGTCGTCGCTTAGGTATGACGGCCTCTCGCGGACAATGGCTTTGGTGGCGGCATATTCACTCACATTGGCCTGATTGCAGGCATTGCTCCACACCCGCTGGATCCTGTGTTCTAACCTGCACAGAGCGACGTCCACAACGCCGTATAAGGCCGAGTACTGCCACTGCACATTGTCGAGAACTTGACCCAAAATCACAGACTCATCCAAGAGCTTTCTCCTGAGTTGTGCCACCATATCGGAGCTTTATAGTTACGGTATTAATTTAAATTATCGAGCCCTAAGCAGTAAATAGTTTAGTTAAAAAGATTAATGTATGTAGTATTAATTAAATTAAAGAGACCTATAAAATGCTTAGAGAGCTTTTAATTTGAATTTTTTTATACCAGCATAGAAACGAAAAGGAAAGGTTTAGAATTTCCGCAAACCGGCTCTTGGCCATTTCAACGATTTAAATGTGTCGTTATGAGACCGGAAGGCCACCCACCTAGCACCGAAAGAATGGGCGACGAGGAGCGCAAGCAAATTGGAGGCTTTGTGTTTGTAGAGGATGGATCTTGCGTGCGCGCTCCTCCACCAACAGGCCCTGCGGGGTTCTTTGCGGAGGTTCCCGCCAAGACGGCGTGGCGAGCCGCGACGTGATTCTCGACAAGGATCGGGGAATTTGGGTGAGAGTTTTCCGTCCGGAAGAGCTGGAGAATCGCAGCACGCTGCCCATCGTGATCTTCTACCACGGGGGAGGATTCATCTACGTGAGCGCCGCGAATGCGATCTTTCACAGTTTTGCGAGGCCATGTCCAGGAAGCTGGAAGCGATCGTCGTGTCTGTGAATTACCGCCTAGCTCCGGAGCACATGATAAAAAAATATTGTATATATGAAGCTATATATACATGGGCTGTGGCAACTGCCTAATGCCACATCATCCTAACTGCCTAGCTAAGCATCGACCTGAGCATCTAATCTCAACAGCACAGGCTCCCGGCGGCCTATGACGATGGCTACGACGTTCTCAACTGGGTCCGACAGATCGCCAAGAGCAGCAGCGATCAAGACGCTTTCGCTCACGCGGATTTCTCCAAGATCTTCGTCATGGGCGACCGGGGGAAATCTCGCAGCCCGCGTGGCATTGCGCGCTGACCAGGATGGAATCCCACTCACCGGCCAGATCCTCCTCCAGCCCTTTTATGGAGGCACGTCCAGGACCGACTCGGAGCTCAGGCTCGGGTCCTCCGAACCGATGCTCACGCTCGACACCACCGAGTTTTGCTGGCTGGCGACGCTCCCCGAGGGCGCGGCCGACCGCGACCATCCATTTTGCAACCCGACGCTGGAATTGCCTGGAGATCTCGCGAGATTGGGGGCCAGGGGACTGCCGAGAGCGCTAGTGGTGGTGGGCGGCAAGGATCTCCTCCGCGATCGCCAGGTAGAGTTTGCAAAGATCTTGAAAGACGCTGGCAATGCCGTGAAGCTCATCGAGTATGAAAACTCTTCCCATGGATTCTACCTCGTGGGGGACGCTAGCTGCCAGGAATCCGTCCTTGTCTTGGACGAAATCGCTAGCTTTGTACCGCTGTTGACCATTGTTGAATAAGGTGGACTTGGTTGACTGACGAGTTGACTGGCTGTCAGAGCTCACGGGATTGGATGTACACAAGGTTTGGCAGCCATTCACGAGGATGGCATTTCTTCCTTTTGTCTTTGCGGTGTCATCAGGCAGCCTTTTCTCATTCCACTGCGCATTCCCTTCCAACCTATAGTGCTTGATAGGTGCTGGATTGGATCCAAAAGAACAATGGTTGTAGTGATCGATGTTCGTCAAAGTTTATGAATCCACAGATGATTAGATGTTCTTGAGTGTGCACAGCATGCCCAAGGGGAAACTGGGGTCGAAGAAGCTCCCACTCAAGATTTGCCTCGTGATGATCCGGTTTGCTGCTTCGGTGTAGTGAACTCCATCCCAATTGAGATACGCGGATGGATTCTTACAAGTCGTTGACGCCACCGTCTTCCCAGCCATCACTTTGCTCTCCCCACATTGCACCGCAAAGTTGTAATTGTAGTTCCCTCCAATCCCACAGCAGGCCTTGGTGGCAAACTGGAATCCTGTAAAGTCAACCGTGGTCAGAGATTCGTTGACCGCTTATGTTCTTGTGGTGTTACCATTGCTCGCAGCCTTGAGGGCAAGCGAATATTTGATGTCATAAGTGTTCGTGTAGATTATAGTGCTGCCTGGGAGCTGGCTACGGAGGCTGCTCAAAGCCTGCTTGAGCAAGCCATTATAGTGCTGGGTGACTTGGTTGAATTCGATAGCGCACCCAGCTTGATCGTAGCTCACCCGGAGATTTGGGAAGTTTGTGAGGAAATATGGGATGCAGCCCTGGGGCCCAACGTCCGAGACTAGGAATGTCCGTCCTCCCTCGGCATACACGCCCTGTGTAGATTCAATGCAAACACACAAAAGGTATCTTCAGCGAAATCTATATGTAAGAGGTTTTCCATGTCGTCGACCTTGACAAGCGCGATGATTCCATCCACTGCCCGGAAAATATATGCTTTGAGCTGGTCGAAGTTCATGTTTCGGTTGTATCCATAGCTGAAGTCGTTCCCGCCAATGTCGACGATGTAGAGCGCTCGAGAGAAGGCATCCCTGGCGGGAAGAGCGTTGAGAGAGTTCCCTGGGAACATAACGATTGATCAAGAATGTATGAGCGGGCAATGTAGCTATCAATCTTGGAGAGAACGGAATGGAATAGATCCGGGGATTCATATCCTTGCCTGTTACAAGGACTTTTTGCTTGAACTCTCGAAACTGGTTGAGCTGGACGTTCAGCGAGAAAGGGCTGATGTAAGTCACGGCTTGGGACGTCGCTCCAGCCGTGGCGAAGTTGACGCCAGTGGTGAAGTTGGATCCCACCGCTTGGAAGAAGGAACTTAGATATGGAATTCCTAGAGCTTCAGCTATTGCAGTGAAACAACAAAGAAGAACTCAGTGCAATTCAAGCTTGTATAGTGAAACACTTCACTTATGAAATCGATTCCAAGGCGGCCATCGCTGTATCTCAGGAATGGCCTCCCGGGAAACGTCATGCCATAGGGTGGGAACTCGGATTGGCTGAAAGTCGGGAATGCCGTCTGGATTCCTCCGGTATCGGAGGTGGAATCTCCAAAGTTGAAAATGGCAGGAAACACACAGGCCGAAGATGCGCCCAAGAATCCCCCAAAGATTCCACTCCCCGCCGCCAGCAGCACGAGAAAACTCGCATGGAATTCCATGGTGCTCCTCTCTTCTGCCCCATGTATTTAAACCTCTCAAAAGCTGACGTGGTATGCCACGTGTGTATCATACGTGGCAGATTTAAATTCTACTCTTTGGCGGCTAGGGTTTGAAGCTCTGGCTATGGCGGAGAATGTGGCTCGCGATCTTGTTCTTCCAGGCGCGACACTTCACGCGGATGGATCTTTCTCGCGCCAGGCTATCCGTCATCCTGTTTCAGCGAGATCGGATTCATCTAGTTCGATTGTTTCCAGGGATGTGACCATCGACGATGGCCTCGGCCTGTGGGCGAGGATCTTCCTGCCCAAGCGGCTCAAAGGCGAATGCGTGGATCCAAATGCCCTAAAATCCCCAGTGCTGATGTACTTCCATGGCGGTGGCTTCGTCGCGATGAGCGCTAGCTTCTTTGGTTTTCATGACTTCTGCGAGGAGATTTCCAGGTGGCTGGGAGTGCTCGTCGTCTCCGTGGAATACCGACTAGCGCCCGAGAATCGCCTCCCAGTGGCGTACGAGGATGGATTTGCGGCGCTCAAGTGGCTGGGACAAGATCAGGGAGGGCTCAGCGACCCATGGCTCGCGGCCCATGCCGATCTCTCCAGCGTGTTCTTGGTGGGGGATAGCTCTGGTGCCAATCTCGCGCAACATTTGAGCGTCCGGGCGGCCGCTCCTGCGAGCTGGGGCGATCTGGGACCCGTGCGAATCGTGGGCCGCGTGTTGATCCAGCCCACTTTCGCGAGCGTGGCGAGGAAGCCGTCGGGGATGCTGCGCGACGATCCAAGCAAGGTCTCGCCCAGCACGCTGATGATGGATCGGTTCTGGGAGCTGGCTCTGCCGATTGGGGCGAGCAGAGATCATCCTTTCTGCAACATCGCGGTGGCAAGGGGCGATCTTGCGGGGATCCTCCTGCCCCGGACGCTTGTCGTTGTGGGAGGGCTGGATGTTCTTCGCGATCACGGCGTGGAGTACTCCGGGATTCTCCGCGAGTGTGGCAAAAATGTCAAGCTTGTTGAGTTTGAGAGCTGTGATCACGCATTCTACTTGAACGGTAGTACGGAGAGCACGTCCAAACTCATGGATTCCTCGTTCTTACACGACTAGATGCGTGAACTTGCAGTACGGATAAAGCTTTATTTTATGTACGGACAGATAATACTTTTAGGGCTAAGCGAATATACCTTGGGCGAATGTAGCTACCTTGTCGAGGAAGTGAGCCGTTTCCTGGGATTCCAGAGCGATGTAGAAGGCGTGTGCAGCGTTCTCGATCACCAGGAGCTCGAGATCCTTGCTAGAACCTCCCATTGTCTCCATGAATTCCTTTGCTCGATCGCAGAGCACGTCCTCGCCGCCCGCGACGATGAGGGTCTTGGGCAGGGGGTGATCTGGCGCTGCTACGCGGCAGTAGGGATGATCTCTGTCGGCCCCAATCGGCAACGCGAGCTCCCAGAATCGATCGCACATATCCGTGCTGATTAGCGGAGTGGGCGACCGGTGCTTGGTCTCGGATGGAACCCGAGCGACGCCGCCAAAGAAAGGCTGGATCAGGACGGTGCCCACGACCTGGATATCGCTCATGGCCGGATCCTCGGCCGCCGCAAGCATCGGGAGCACATGGTGGACGAGATTCGCGCCAGAGCTGTCGCCCACGAGCAAGGTCTTGGAGAGATCGGCGTGAGCGGCAAGCCAAGGATCCTTGCGCCCTCCTTGCTCTTGAGCGAGCCACTTGAGCGCCGCGAATCCATCGTGGTACGCCGCGGGGAGCCGATTCTCGGGAGCTAGCCGATAGTTGACCGAGATCACGATCGCGCCCATTTTCTTGGCGAGGAGCTCGCAGAGGACGTGGTACTCCATGGTATCGGCGGTGAAGCACACGAATCCGCCGCCATGGAAGTAGAACGCTACTGGAACTTGCCTGGAGTGGTGGATCACTTGATCGGCAGGGAGGAAGATCCTCGCCCAGAGGCCGCGCTCCTCGTCGATGATCACGTCTCGCGAGGCGATTGGATGGGCGCCGGGATTTGCCTCGACGCAGAGAGATTTTGGCATGGATCTACGAGCAAAGGATCGATCAGCGAAGAACACTCCATCCGGGAATTCCATAGCAACTTTGGGCGCCATTGTTAAAAGATGCTATAGGGATACTTTTTTTTAAAGACGGCGATATCACGGACTTATAGGGATACTTTTCTTTAAAGACGGCGATACCATGGCGCGTGGACCTTGAGGAGATGGAATACGGTGAGATTGCTTATGCCAGCCAATTTCTAAACCTTGGAATTAATCTTTGGGATTAAACCATGGACGAATGCAGATATTTTCTCGAGAAGCTGGGCGGTTTTCTCGGACTCTGGAACAATGTAGAAGGCGTGACCGGCATTCTCGACGACCAGGAGCTCAAGATCCTTTCCACACTCTCGCATCACCTCCGCGAATTCCACCACGCGATCGCACAGAACGTCCTCGCTGCCAGCGACGACCAAGGCCTTGGGCAGAGCTTCGATTTCGCGCAGCTGGGCTTTGAGATCCGGCGCAACGACATGGCAGTACGGGTGATCCCTGCTCGCTCCGATTGGCAGCGCGAGCTCCCACAATTGATCGCTCAGATCCGTCGTGAGCGTCGAATTGGGCGGTTGGGGCTTGGTCTCGGATGGGAACCGAGCAATCCCGCCAAAGAATGGCTGGATCAAGACCTGTCCCATGATCCGCATCTCGCCCAAATCCTCCACTGCTGCTCGCACTGTGACATGGTGCGCGAGATTTCCCCCGGCGCTATCGCCCATCACCAGGATCTTGGACAGATCGGCATGGGAAGCGAGCCATGGATCTCTGCGCCCACCCTGCTCGTCCGCGAGCCACTTGAGCGCCGCGAATCCATCCTCGTATGCTGCCGGGAGCCGATTCTCGGGAGCTAGCCTGTAGTTCACGCCAATCACGAGGGCTCCCAGTTTCTCGGCGATGCTCGAGCAGAGGACATGGAAGACGCAGAAATCGGCGGACAAGGTCACGAATCCCCCGCCGTGGAAGAAAAGCACTACTGGGAGCTTGGAAGAATCGCCCTCGCCCTTACCTTGGGCTTGATCGGTGGGGAGAAAGATCCTCGCCCAAATGCCGTGCTCCTCGTCGATCACCGCGTCCCTTGAGGCGATTGGACTGGCGCTGGGATTTGCTGGAACTCTCAGGAATTTGGGCATCGATTTGCGAGCAAAGGATCGATCCACGAAGAACACTCCATCGGGGAATTCCCTGGCGATCTCCTGGGACGCCATTGACAAACTTTTAATGCCTGTTGTGAGGGCAACTCCAACGATAGAGAGAGCGCCACGTGGCAGTGGTGTCTTTTTTAAAAGGCTACTTTTTCCCTCGCTTTTTGAAATTTAGGGCTCATGTGATTTTTGGGGCATTCTTGTTTGCGCGATGGAGAGCTTGATCGGGCTCGTGAACAAGATCCAGAGGGCGTGCACTGTGCTCGGAGATTATGGAGGCGATCACTCCATGCCGACGCTGTGGGAATCGCTCCCGTCCGTGGCTGTTGTTGGAGGTCAGGTAAATGCCAGGGCTTCTTTTTATCTCTTTCTTCTGAATCTTGACAGCAATCAGAGCTCGGGCAAATCATCTGTGCTGGAAAGCGTCGTCGGCCGCGACTTTCTTCCCAGAGGATCAGGTAATCACAAGAAAAAGCAAAGAACCACAAAGAATCTGGATCTTATCAGCGTTTGCTACGTAGGCATTGTTACCAGGAGGCCTTTGGTGCTCCAGCTCCACAAAACAGAGGGTGGCCAGGAGTATGCGGAGTTTCTGCATAACCCGAAGACCAAGTTCTCGGACTTTTGTAAGTTTCCAATCTTCCAAACAAGCTTTTGGAAATTTATTTCCTTATTTTAGTTCCCTGGCAGCACTTGTGAGGAAGGAGATCGAGGATGAGACTGACAGAATGACTGGCCATACGAAGCAAATATCACCAGTACCTATTCATTTGAGCATCTACTCTCCAAATGGTACTTGTCTTTCTCATCCTGTGAAGTTTTCAATGCCGTGGTTTGTCTATTCAGTTGTCAACCTGACTCTCATTGATTTGCCCGGATTGACTAAAATTGCTGTCGGCAAGTGCATTTCTTTTTCTAAGATGATGTGCCTTCTTATACGTGTTTTTTCGCTACAGAGGGTCAACCGGATAGCATAGTGGCAGACATTGAAAATATGGTCCGATCTTATGTCGAAAAGGTATGCTAGTGTTCACTGACTTTCCAAATTGTTTACTTGAGACAGTCGTACAGCAAAACAGCATCATTCTAGCCATCTCTCCAGCAAACCAAGACATTGCTACTTCTGATGCCATGAAACTGGCGAAAGAAGTTGATCCAACAGGTATGAGTTCATGCTCTCGTATTTAGTTGTGAATGCCACAAATCTGTTAGACAGGCGAACGAACTTTTGGAGTGCTGACAAAACTTGACCTCATGGACAAGGGTACAAACGCTCTCGAGGTTATCGATTTTCTTTACTTGGGATAATCGGAGAATATCGTGCTTCTCGCAGGTTCTGGAAGGTCGTGCGTATCGTTTACAGTTTCAGTGGGTTGGCGTTGTCAATCGTTCGCAAGCCGATATTAACAAAAGCGTGGACATGATAGCAGCGCGAAAAAAGGAACGCGAGTTTTTTGCAAGCAGCCCTGACTATGGACACTTGGCAAACCGTATGGGATCGGAGTATTTAGCAAAAATGCTCTCCAAGGTGCGGTTTTCGTGTCATGTGCAACTGACTTCTGACATTGTTTTTACTTGTCGCAGCACCTTGAAACTGTGATCAAAACTCGCCTGCCGAGCATTCTGGCGTTGATAAACAAGAGTATTGATGAACTAGAACAGGAACTGAATCAGCTCGGGCGGCCGATCTCCCACGATGCCGGAGTATGGTTCCACCGTGTTTGCTCATGCGTAAGTTCTTACTCGGCTATTATCTCTTTCAGGCGCAACTGTACACGATTTTGGAGCTTTGCCGCGCCTTCGATCACGTTTTCAAAGCTCACTTGGATGGAGGGTAATATTATTTTTACAAAAGTCAGTTATTCTTACAGATCCTTGCAGAAGGCCTGGCGGTGAGCGCATCTATGTCGTGTTTGACAATCAACTTCCTGCCGCTCTCAAGAAACTACCAGTCGACAAGCATCTATCCATGCAAAACGTGAGAAAGATTGTAACGGAGGCCGATGGATACCAGCCACACCTGATCGCTCCGGAACAAGGATATAGACGCCTTATCGAAGGGACACTGGGCCTTTTCAGAGGGCCAGCAGAGGCGGTTGTGGATGCGGTATGCCAAAACTTCATGCTGGATCTTAACTGATAAATCTCGTGCAGGTACATTCCGTGTTGAAAGAGCTCGTAAGGAAAGCAATTGCGGAAACTCAAGTAAGTACTCTTTCAGCTCTGCATCACTGTCAGTTTTTTTATCTCAGGAACTGAAGCGTTTTCCAACGCTCCAAGCCGAGTTAGCTGCTGCCACGACCGAGGCACTAGAAAGATTCCGGGACGAGAGCCGAAAGTTTGTCCTCAGACTGGTGGACATGGAAGCCAGCTACTTGACTGTGGAGTACTTTCGCAAGCTTCCACCAGAGCTGGAAAAGGGAGGGAATCCCTCCGCCCCGACTGCTGATCGCTACACCGAAGCTCATCTCCGCAAGATTGGTAGAGTTCTCTTTGCCGTTTTCTCTGGTCTCAAAAGCTTACCAGTTCTATCTTTCCAGGGTCTCACGTAACCTCTTACATTATGATCGTATGTGAAACCTTGCGGCATTCCATTCCAAAGGCAGTAGTACACTGTCAAGTGCGTGAAGCCAAGCGCACATTGCTGGATACTTTCTATACTCAAGTTGGCAAAAAAGAGGTAACACGTCGTGTAGATCGCTTTATTGGCCGGCCGATCGTGACACCCTCTTTAATGGCACAGGAGAAGCAGCTCCTCCAAATGCTCGACGAAGACCCCGCATTGATGGAGCGGAGAGTCGCACTGGCAAAGCGCTTGGAGCTGTACAAAAACGCCCGAGACGAGATTGACGCGGTGATGTGGGGGAAGTAGAAAATCTAGAAACCCGGAAGCTCGTCGTTCACTCACACTGCGATACCCGAAACATCTCGAGCAGCAGCAGCAGCAGTACAATCGCTCTGGCCATCTTGGAGTTAGATCACAACAACACAATGGAGTCTTGAAAGAGACTAACTTACATCTCGGCACTCGCGCTGGAGGAGCAGTAGTTTTTGGCACTGAGACTCCAACTCCAGGTGGTAAGCAGCGGACACTTGTTTGAGCTTGGATCTTCTCTTCTCAATCGCAGCAGCTGGAAAAAGAAACGTTAGAACACCAAGGAATAAAACTTTGGAGCGCTAGAACACATTGTTTACCTCTAGCAGGATTGGCAGTGCTCGTAGTAGTCACGGGAGAGAGCCGAGGACTTGGTGTGGAAGACATCCTTTGCGACGCCCCTCCAGCCACGGACACGCTAACCGGTCCCGCAAAGCTAGCCGGCGATACCAAGAATCCTCCAGGACCGCTAGCGAGAGCTCCTGGCGGAGGTGGCGGCGGTGGCGGCGGCCCTGCCATGAAATTCATACCGCCACCATTGGCAAATCTCCAATCTTCCGTCGCTGGCGCTGGAGCTCGCTTTGATCCCACTCGTCGTACCGGGCCAGCGTTTGGAGGAGGTGGCGGGGAAGCTATGGCGGCCGCGTAGCTCGTTGGCGAGAGCGCATGGAGCGGCATGGTGAGAGATACCGGGAGAGGCATCGCGGCGGGGGCGGTGGCCCATGGAGGATTCGAGGGCGGCTCTCTGTCGTCGTGGAACTCTTCGATTCTTTTGTGGATTCGTCTTGGAACGGGAGGCTGCTGGAGATTCTGGGAGGGAATTCGATGGAGCTGCTGCTGCTGCTGCTGCTGGATTTGGTGCTGGTAGAAGTGATAGATCGGGGCTCCCTGAGGAGGCGCCGGCGTGAGCATCGATCGCTTGCGTTCTTGCGGCGGCGGCGGCTGGAATTGGAAGGGCTGGATCATCGGTAGCTGCTGCTGCTGCTGCTTGGATTTCACGAGACCTACCATGGATTGCGATGGCACTGTTGGGAGGAGGACCTCGGGAAGCCGCCGGGCTTTCTTGGCGCTTGGAACGCCCGCTTCCATTCTGGAATACAAGGAAATCGAAGAGCCCTAAACCTCCATGGCTAGGGTTCCTCAAGAAAATGATGGCATTGCGTGGGAAAGGCGCCAAGGGGATTCTTACCGCGTTAGCGAGGAAGAAATCGCGGCATTTCACCGCGATGGCTACGTGCATCTCCAGGTAAGAGCTCCATTCGATCGATTCGATGGATTGATCTCTCTCCGGATTAGGGAGTCTTGGCGGAGGATGAGATCGCGCAGCTCGAGCGTGAATTCATGGCGTTCCTGAGGCGTGAGATTCGCGTGGAAGGGCGGGATTTCTGCGACATGTCCGCGGATTACTCCAAGCCAGTGGAGAGCTTCTCGATCATCAACATCATGCTTCCTTCCAAGTAAGAACTTTCGTTTATTCTTATCGATAGATGATAGATCGATGAGTGATCCATCTCCTCTTCCAGATACAATCCCTCTCTCAAAGGAAACATCTACCAGCGGAGAGCCGCCTCGATTTCACAGCAACTCCTGGGCGATGGCATGGTCTTCGACTACGATCAACTCCTCGCAAAGCCTCCAAACAAGCCGGACGCCGTATTCAAGTGGTAAGATCGCCCAAGTTCTCCATCACTGTGCTCGTCATGGTTTCTTCCAGGCACCAAGATCTAGCCTACTGGCCAGTGACCAAGGACACCAGGACCGCCTCCTTCTGGCTCGCCATAGACGACTCCACTATCCAGAATGGCTGCTTGCAATTCGTCCCAGGAACACACCTCGAGCAGCAGCTCCGCGACCACGGCCCGGCTCACGGCGATCGCGAGAAATCCCACACTCTATTCGCTACTCTCGCGCCAGCCGATGCTCCAAAAGCCATGGAGATCCGCCGGGGCGACGTGACCGTCCACCACGAACGCTTGCTCCATGGATCCAGTGGCAATGTCAGCTCGGATAGCTGGAGGAGAGCTTGGGTGATCGCGTTTCGCAGCAAAGAGACCGTGGAGGAAGAACGTCGCATTGGCTTCACGCACTCTCACAACGATAAGCTCGAGGTGTTAAACTCGGTTGGCAGGGAAGGCGATTCGAACCGCGACGCGCCTGGATTTTTTGGGAGTGGGCCGGATTCGAACCCGCGACCCGGCTAAACACGGGAAGGCGATTCGAACCGCGACGCGTTTGGTGTTTTCGTGAAGGGACCGGAGTCGAGCCCGCGACGGGGGGTGACACGTCACCCGTCCACGTCAGCTTTAACCACCCAGAGGGTTAACCCATCGCCAAAACCACACAGTCGTGGTTAAACCATTCGCCTTGGATGTAAAGAACATAAAATTGCAAACCCGCCTCTCCATTGGGCGACGTGTTCATTGTTGTGGTTTTGGTTTAGGTATTTCAAAACGGGAGAGACGCAAGGATCAGTGACGAGCGCGACGAACCGAGTATCGCTCGCGGCGCCGGGGCGCGCTTGATGCGGTCTTGGAGCTTGGAGCTAAATCCGCGGCGCGCGGCTGTCACAGGTCTGGCCAGATTTCTGGTGTTGGGAAATTTCCTCCTTGGCCCTCGCTGAGCCCCGGCTGCCAGGGCGTAGCTTCGGCTCGAAAGGCGCGGGGAGATCCTGGATTGGGCGCTCCTTTTCTTGCATCTGGCCGATTTGATTCCGGTGATTGCAGTGGCAGCGCTCCCTTCATTGTGGCTGTGTTTCGACCCGCGCAATCGATCAATTTTGGCATTCTGGTTCTCGGGGCTGGGGGGCGCCAGCTCCCTAAGCATGCGCAAGCACAGGCATTGTCACTAGGAAGGTATCAAGCATGAAGCGTGCTAGGGAAGATAGTACATCCGGGCCACAGCTCAAGCGCACGGCTGGTGAATCGTAAGTGCCGCTCCCCTCTTCTTGTTTCAGATTTGGGTGTTCTTCATGGATGTTTTTTTTAACTTTTTTTCCCTGTTCGTCTCAGGTCGGAGCAGCCACGCCTCACAACCGAGGATGCCATGCTCTATCTCAAGGCGGTCAAGGAGAAGTTTAAAGATGACAATGGGAAGTATGCCGAGTTTCTTGAGGTCATGAAAGACTTCAAGGCGCAAAGGTTGGTTTCTCGGTGGATTTATGGGTTTTGGGACGCGATCTGATGTTTGTGGTTCTTTGATTGTGAAGGATCGATACGTCTGGTGTTATCGCCAAGGTGAAAGACCTGTTTAAGGGTCACAACAAGCTCATTCTTGGCTTCAACACGTTCTTGCCTAAGAATTATCAAATAGTACTTCCCGAGGAGAAGAAACAGCCTGTGGAGTTCGATCAGGCTATTAATTTTGTCAACAAAATCAAGGTATTGTTCTCTTTTTTTTTGGCCCATGTGTTTTAAGCTCGTTCGCTGCTGTGGCGCAGAACCGCTTCAACGACAATGAACATGTGTACAAAGCTTTTTTGGAAATTTTGAATAAGTACCGCAAGGGCACGAAATCGATCAATGAAGTATATGACGAGGTAAAGCTTGTTCATTCCATCTCTTGCAATGTGATAAATTGCAATGTGTAGGTTGCTTCATTATTTCGTGACCATCCGGATTTGCTGGACGAGTTCACTCGGTTTCTTCCGGACACAGGAAACGCTGTTCAGACGTCCTTTAGACAAGGAACATCCAACCAACGGAAAGAGGAAAAGGGTCCTTCAGGCCGATCATCTCAGTATCCTGTGATTAAGGTGAAACTCGCGTGTGTGCTTTCGTTCTTTCTGAAAATTTCTCTGTTCAGAAGGAGACAGAACGTTCATCTCTCAAAGCTGAGAAGGAGCACCGAAGAAAACTTGAGAGAGAGAGAGATCGGAATGATGAGCACGAGAGAGACAGGGACAAAGAGGATTTGGATCGGGACGATTTAGATGGACAACGCTTGCCGCACAAACGAAAATCAGCTCGGAGAGCCGATGAACTTATCCGAAAGCAATCTCAAACCGCGGAAGGTAAGAAACTTGCGATTTGTTTTGCCAGTAATTCACTCTCTATTCAGGTACAAGCACACAGATAGATTATGCGTTTTTTGAAAAGGTTAAAGGAAGGCTGCGAAATCGTGATTCGTACAAAGAGCTGATTAAGATTATTAATCTGTATACCGAGCAGATTATCAATCGTGGAGAGTTGCATTCATTTGTAAGTTACTTTATACCATCATACAAATTTGCCTAACCTGGTGTTGTGCTTGTGTTGTATAGGCTACAGACATTTTAGGAAAGCATCCTGATCTTCTGGAAGGCTTCAACAACTTTCTTCAAGGTGAAAACGCCGGTAAGTATTTGTTGGCTTTCCCGGTTGTTTTTGTTTTTGTTTTTTTTTCTTCTGTTTTGTTTGTGTGTCTTGCACAATCACTCAGTTTTTTTTTTTTTTCCGTCTCTCTTTCAGAGGGATGCTTGGGTGGTGTTTTTGCTCGAAGTAAGCTGCATTTGTACAGACAGTGTCATTCTAATCTGTGTACTTTGACAGGATTGGAGTCGGAAGGTGTAGCCTCGAAAGGCCGAGATAAAGATCATGACAGAGAAAAAGACTGGGAGAAGGATAGAGACAAGGATAAGGAGCGGTATGCGTCCGATAAGACTGGCCAGAAAATGTCTCTACTGCCTAGCAAAGACAAGTTTACGAACAAACCAATATCCGAACTTGATCTTTCCAATTGCGAGACATGCACTCCAAGCTATCGTCTGCTACCAAAGAATGTAAGTCTTGTATTTGCCTGTTGCCTTTTGTGCTTAACGCAACATTTCAGTACCCTCGTCTACCATCGAACCATCGTAACGAGCTAGCGAATTCTGTTTTAAACGACTCTTGGGTGTCTGTAACTTCTGGAAGTGAGGATTCTTCTTTCAAACACATGCGACGGAACCAATACGAAGAGAGTCTATTTCGTTGTGAAGACGATCGGTATGGCATGCTATAGATGCTTTTGAACTTCTCTAATACTGATATTCAGGTTTGAGCTCGATATGCTCCTGGAATCAACCGCCTTGACCGCAAAACGTGTTGGAGAGCTGGTTGAGAAGTTAGATTCCGGGCAATTAGACCCTTCGATTCGTATTGACGATTACCTGTCAGGTACAATTTTTTAAATCTAGTTTCAGAAAGCTTACAACATTTATGGTGCAGCGATCAACTTACGCTGTATCGAGAGAATATATGGCGATCATGGGCTTGATATAATCGATTTGATGAGAAAGAACGCATCTTCGGTACTTGCTGTTGTCCATTGTCGTCTCAGACAAAAGGAGGAGGAATGGGCCAAGTGTCGAGCCGACATGAACAAAGTGTGGGCAGAAGTATATACTAAAAACTATCACAAGTCTCTAGATCATCGAAGTTTCTACTTCAAGCAGCAAGACAAAAAGAGCTTGAGCTCTAAAGGTATTCTTCTTTTTGCTTGTTTTCGTTTTTTCTCATAGCATGCTGCGGTTGGTTTCAGGACTTCTTGCCGAAATCAAGGATGTGCACGAGAAGAAGAGGAAAGAAGACGAGTCTGTTCTTCATTTGATAATGGGAAACAAGAGGCTACCTACTCCCGATATGAAGTTCGGCTATCCCGACTCGTCTATTCACGAAGATTTGTTCCAAATCATGAAGTACTCTGCGGACGAAGTATGCAACACCATGGAGCAGTCCGATAAAATAATGCGTGTATGGACCATGTCCCTGGAGCTTTTATTTGGTGTGCCACCTCGACCTCGTGGCACCGACGATACAGAGGAGGCGGTGAGGGCGAATTGTGTCTCCAAAGAGGAACAGTCGAGCTCCGGTGAAAGTGCTGCAAGTGGTGGAACAGGGAGCCCAGCGAACGAGGGAAAGAATGCTCAGGAAGAATGCGCAACGGCTTCTAGTCGGCCCGTAGCAAACTCAGTTGTGCACGACTCCAGAAGAAAACGTAAAGGTGAGGAAGGAAGACATGGTGACAACGCTGCCATGCAACGAGAAGCCAGTCTTGAAAGGAAAGACGGCTTAGATGGTAAATTTTAGCTTTTGTTGGTAAGTTCCGTTCCTAAGGCTGTCTTGTTTTTTCTTTCTTTTTTGGCAGCTACAGAGGCTAAAAGCTCTTCGAGGCACGAGGTCTGCGGATAAATTAGTTTTTTTCTTCTTTATTTGACATTATTTTGCAGCATGAGTTGGAGACAACGAGGAATGCAACATCTTCTCATAGAACAAGTGCTCATGGAAAGGGTGAGAGGGAGGAAGGGGAGCTATCACCTGAGAGGAACGAGGGAAAGAATGTTCTGAGAAAAGACGGTTCAGGTGATGCAGACGCTGATGTAGATCACAATGGAGATGGTGGTGACGAGGGGGAAGAAAGTGGACAAAAGTCTAGCGATGATAGTGAAAATGAGAACGCTTCAGAGGCAGGTGAAGAAGTCTCTGGCAGTGATGCTGGTGATCCCGATGGTTCACGGGATGACCATGACGAGGATGAAGAAGAGGACGCAGATGAAGAACACGAACAAAAGGTTGAGAGCGAATGTGAAGGCATGGCGGATGCAGATAACACCGACGCCGACGGCATCTCTTCTCCCGACCGGTTTTCCGTGTTTTGCAAGCCGCTTGCATCTCATGCAGGCTCTCTGGACGCTCAGAAAGACAGCACAGTCTTTTATGGGAACGACATGTTCTACATTCTCTTCAGACTTCATCAGGTAAAGACTCTGATATAGTCTTGCTTGTGCTAACACAGAGCCGCAGACCTTTTACGAGCGCATGCACTCCGCGAAGACAAATTCTCTTGCGGCGGAGCAAAAGTGGAAGTCGCTGAAGGACAACACACCTCCAAACTTATATGCAAAGTAAGTAACCTCTCCTTCTAATTGTCATGCATTAATTCATGATAAACTCTCCAGGTTTGTGCGTGTCCTTTATGATCTCCTTGATGGCACGGCCGACAACGCGAAGTTTGAGGACGAGTGCAGGTCAATAATTGGAACACAATCATATGTTCTATTCACGCTGGATAAGTTGATATACAAGCTTGTAAAACAGGTAATCTGCTGATTGCATGCCATCCGATCCTTACTCTGGATGTTGCAGCTGCAAGCCGTCGCGGCGGATGAAACCGCAACTAAGCTTCTTGCGCTTTATGCGTACGAGAAGTCTCGTGGTCCGGGTGGATTCTATGATCCCGTGTACCATGCTAATACGTGCGTTCTCCTCCACGACGAGAGTATCTACCGCTTCGAACTTGTAAGCTATTTTCACTCTGGAGTCCGCATTGTCGCGTCTAATTCCTTCACGTAACAGGACCCAAACTCAACAGAGCTATCGATTCAGCTGATGAGCGGCGCTTCTGAAAAGCTCGAAGTGCCGGCAAGCGCAATGGAGTTTTCATTCTCAAACTACTTGAACGGGTTCCTACTAACGGTTCCGGATGCGAAAGCCGCCAAAGGCGTATTTCTAAAGAGGTAAGCCATGCGTGTAGATGTTTTCCTTTCGCTTACGCTCGTCCTTCTAGGAACAAGCGAAGCTCACCATTTAACGAGGACCCTCAAGACGTGACCACCGCCATGGAGGGCGTGCGAGTGCTGAACGGCCTGGAATACAAAATCTCCTGCAAAACCTCGAAGGTAAATCAACCTCAGGCTTGTAGAGGCTTAGTAGTTTCGAGTCGGGAACTAAATAGTCTATGAATGTAGGTGTCTTACGTACTCGACACAGAGGATTTGTTCCATCGCACCAACAGTGTCCCTGCCAGACGAAAGATCCCTTCATCTTGCTCGATAGCTTCGAGACGCGGCCGAGCGCAAAGATTTCGCAACTGGATCGATCATCGAGCCAAGAGCGTATCAAACAGCTAAAGGGAAGGCGAGAGAAAAGAACGAAAGGAAGAAGAGATCATCGAGATCTCCAAGAACGCAGTTAATGGGAAAAGCATTTTGTCAAGGATATTGTTTTAAGTGTAGCATATTCTCGGCATATTATTTCCGCCAATTTTTACCGTTGAAAGCAAGCTCTATCCTCTTTCTTCCACCGAGTCTAGGGCATGGAGATCGCCAGCGCCAGCGCCATCGCCAGCGAGGTCAAGGCAATGGATATGGCAATGGAAGAAGCGGCGCCGCTGGAGCAAAATCAGCAGCTTACAGCGGCTCCGGCGATCGAAATCGCGATTTCTTGCTCTCAGTCCGTGCTCCAGGAGAGGAACAAGCGCTTCGACGATCTTGGCAGCGTGGAGGCATCCAAGAAGGTGGCGGCGGCGAAGCCAGTCGTGAGGGTTCCTCCTAGGATGATGTTTGGCTCCCATCCAGAGAGGTAAGAGGGATCGATTCTTCTGGTTCCGAGTGAGATGGAGAGATTTCTTCTTAGGTACTTGAGCCCCACGGACTCGCTCGTCTCGCCCATCTCGCGGGGATTGCTGTGGAGGAACCATCGCCGGCCCGTGAGAAAGCTCATTCCTCCAGTTGCGCCCAAGGTTAGTTCGCGATTCCCCCTTGCTCGCTCTCCATTTGGTTGATCGATTGCTCCTTTGGTGGTTCTTCCAGGCACTGGAGAGCGCCTTCCTCTGTGCCAATGACGAGAATTCTCGCAAGTGAGAGGCCAGTGATTGTGTGTAAATACGAAGTAAACTATCAATGCAAGCAACAAGCAAATATTTGGTTCCAAAGGTTAGGGTTTATAGGGGTTTGGCTATGGCGCCCGGGCGCGGGAGGAATGCGCGTCGATCGGCGGAGCCAGGACTGCTAACTGGTGAGATATTCCTGAAATTCGCGTGGTTTCTGATCGCCCGGGCGTTGATCAGAGGCGCGCAGGCTTAAGCAACAGGCGGAGAGGAAATCGGGCATCGCCAGAGAGCCGTTGCTGGCGCGTAGCGCAGAGATTTTTGAGTCAGCTCTTGGACAGCAGGCCTTGCAACAGGATCGCGATGAGTGCCTGTTTGACCTGGTACTGTTCTTATTTGGATAGATCACTGTCTCTTTTTCGCACTTTCTCCTTTCTAGTCGTTGTTCTTGACTGCGTTGCTTGCGTAACAGGCGGACACTTGTTTTCTGTGGGCCAAGTCCATCGCTACGGCTGTTCCATCGCTCGCAACTCCTCTAACTGGTGATACCAAGAAGGCGAGAGCAGAAGTACTGAAATTGGAGGCATTTGCTCGCGCTGCTCCACTTTTCACGTATGTTTTTCTTTTTATCTTTGTTTGTTTGTTTTTTTACTTAGCAGCTCAATCTCTGTTCATTCTTTTTTCAGGAAGAGCTTTGAGATTTTCGATAAGATAGAGCTCAGCGAGCTCAAGGCTGAAGCTCTTACAAATAGTGGGAGCGTTCTATGCGAGCTAGTGGAAGTGTTGGTTGAGCTTCCAGAGACTCAAGGTGGAGGCTTGGGTGTTGCAATGAAGCTCTGCTCCGACGCTTATGAACGGTGTGTTATATCCATTTCTTTCTCTATGGCTTACACTCAATGTGCTGTTGCAGTATAGGTATTCTGCGGCTCTTTCAGCGTCACCAGACGATTTAGATGTTCATGCGAACATGGCTGACTGTTGCATTAGGCAGGCAGAACTGTTATCGCAAGGACCTTCTTCGTCGGAGTCGTGGGATCGAGCGAAGTTGCTCTTCGACCGGGCACTCGAAGTTTATGAATATGTTTGCTCTGTGGCTGATACCAAGAAGGGTGACGATTTGTCCACGCTCTTGGAAAACTTGGCTGCAGGTTTAGTTTCTAAAGCCGAGGTATTTATTTATTTATTTTCATTTCCTGGCAATTACTCACGTATGAAACTTCCAGCATGTACCTGACTACTTGGAAGCATTGGAGCTGTATGGAATTGCTCGTGAGAAGCTGTGTGCGGCCACAAAGCTAAGCCCAACTCGTATAGCTCTTTTCACTGCGTTGGGAGATTCCTACATTGCTGAGTTCGAGAGGCTACCTGAGGAGCCACCATTTTTCGAAAAGGTAACTTGTTTTGCGTTGAGTTCTTATCTGTATCCGTCTTGTGTTTAATCCCACAGCGATACAGCACCATGCTGTCTGCAGTCGAGAGCTTTACAACCGCTCTACGAATTAATTCATCTAACATGGATGCGCTTCTTGGTATTGCCGAAGCTCATCGCCTGGCATCGAGATCGTCAAGGCTTCTCGGGAACAGTCGAGGCTCACATGATCACTCCGATCAGAGTACGACCTACCACATGAGATGCATCGAACTTTTGAAATCAGGTGGGTCATAAAGAGCTCCTTACTTTATGTCTCACTCTGTATTTTCCTGATGCGAGTCGCTTCTCTTAACTGTAGGCGAGCATGATATAGACTTTTCGCGGCAGTGTGACGTGCTCTACAACCTCGCCTGTGTCGCAGTGCAATGCGGACGCGAACAAGACGCCATACCGGCCCTCAAACTTTTGGGTCAAGCCGAGGCGGTAACTGCGGCAGAGCTTGTCGACGATCCAGACTTTGAAAGTTCCAAGTCAAGCGCTTGGTTCTGGTCGCTTGTGAACAGTTTCCCAGGAGGTAAAGTCGAATCCAACTAGGCGAGTCGGGGGTGCCATCCCGAGTGATTTAGATACGCACACAGGTACGCGTCTTCTGTTTTGATTTTATCTAGATACAAATTTAAGTGGGACAATCTTGTGCAGACCCGGCTTAAACGAAACTACCTGGAAGACTTGGTAATCTGGCGTATCCTTTTGTCCGGATGCACCACAGTTTGAGATTCATCCAGTTGGAGGATAGAATCCGCGACTTTTTCCTCACAAGATAACAATTTCAACTTTTCTTGTTCTTTTTTTCTCCTTATTTATTTCATCTCAGGGACTGCTGGGAGAAGGCTCCATACGGCATAATATGTTTGTCTCCATGCTCCTTGTCTTACGAGGTGATCACGCGTGTTAGGTACTTTGCGTGTTTTTTCTTTTCTTTTTTATTTTCCTCTCAGTTCCAGACATAGAACCATTCTAACTATGTAGATTGATGGGTCCCTTCAAACTGTTTTTCGTTTCGCGTTTTCTATCTTTTGCAGTGAGCGGCTCCCTTTGGCTGTGGGGACCAAACGCAACGAGGGACAAGCTACATGTTGGAGCGACCCTGTTTTTTAAGCTGTTTGAAGTGCTCCCAGGAACCTCCAAGTACGTAGCCCAGAAATTCTCAATCGCTGCCAATGCTCACTCGCTTTCGTTTGTATCAGTGTCACTGTTGCTAGGCGGAGGAGGCTGCTTTGTCTCACTTTAAAAAAAGGGACCAAAATCTCTGCGGTGAGTGGAACTAAACCATCAAGTCCTTTTGTTTTTTCTCTTGGCTTGTGTCCTGGATTCATCATGGGTGGCAACACTGGCTTGTGAAGTAGAATCATGCCTTGCAACATCCTTGAAACCAGTGATCTAATAATTTTCTCTCTTGTTAAGACAGGATTATGAGCTCTCTTTATATTGGATTCGCAGTGATTGGGGGCTGATGGATGGCATGGCCCAGTTCGATCAAAGCGAATCAGTGATATATTCCCAGATGGGAAAAACAATAGAGGTGAGCATGAGTAGAAATGATTCTTGACAACAAAAGGAGACAAATCCAGAAGAAAATGCTTGCAGGATCCCGGTAACTCTTCCACACGGCAACACTGGAATTCTTTTGCGTGCGTGGTTTGGCTTGACTGGGGATATAAACAAAGAGGTAAATGTTTGCCACCTCCAAAAAATTGATCGCCACATCGCGCTGGGTGGAAGATTATTTTGTCTGTAGATATGAACTTGGTGGCCCCCTTGTTCCCAATCCAAGACAAAACAGATGAATCACCCATAGATTAATATCATAAACGCTCCGTTTGACGACAGACATGCCCCTAAAAGCTTCCATGGTGCGTGTAAAGGAGTTTAGTTTTTTACTTTGCTTCATAGATCGTACCAAAGCACCATAGCAATAGTTGATCGATCCGGATCGTTTTTTAAGGGTGGAGAGCTTGGCTTTTGCACAACGTCACGCTGATGCTGGCTTCCGCTGCTGGGTATAAATCTTGGGCTCTTTGTCTCTAGTGGCCATACATGAACACTCTCTAAATTTGACAAGTTCTCTCCTCCAAGTTTTGGGAAGATTCAACAGTCTCGAGGAAAAGTTTTACTTCCCTGAATTTGCAAGATTGTTTATGCTTGGGAGACTGTGCATTTAGTGATGGTGCTGTGATGTTGTTCGTATTCTATACAGCCATAGCTTCCTTGTTCCAGTTTTTACCCCTCAGGATATGTTTTGCCCCTGCTTGGCATTTTACCAAGTCACAAGTTTGGGGATGGAGTGAATTCCCCGCGCCCCAAGTTGGCATAACCCAATGATGCCTGTGGTTTTAAACAAGGACAAATATATGCGAGGAAGGACACTGGAGAAAACATGGCTTTGGGAATGATGGGGGCAAGCAGAGCACCAAATGCCACCATCCTAAAAGCACACAACTAAAGTTCTCCAAGAAAATAAACCACCTCTTCAAAGAGAGAAAGTGCTCTTTCTCATAAACAAGTTCTCACTCGTATGATGAACTCAGACCAATGTCTTGGAGCTCCCTCCAAAGGATTGCAGAACTAAAGCTCAAGAAAAGACAAAGAGAGCTTCAAACTTTTCTTTTTTTTTCTACCACCTTTTTCTTTTATGCATAGAAAGGATGAGATGAAAATATTTGTAAAATATTGATGTGTTGTTCTAAGGTCGAGCACTAGAAAGGCCCACTGCACGTGTTGCTCATCATAAACAATATCAGAGCCCCCACATTTCATCAGCAAAAGGAGAGGATATGTAATCAATCAATTTTTTGATGTGTAAATTTGTATTCTATGAACAACAGGCAGCATTTTGGGCCTTTGAACCTCCAGAAAGTTGACGCACCTGCTTTGAAAACTTCCATTTTCCTCTTCTTTTATAAACTAGTAGTAGCAGCAGTCAGAGACTCGACTTGACCAGTCGAAGCATTTGAATTTGAGTTTGAATCCGAGTTTGAAGTTGTGCCCGACTGCGAACCAGAGTCTCTGTTCTTGTTGTTGCTGTTACTGTTGTTGTTGATTGTTACACTGGTGGCATAATTGGATTCTTCGTGGCTCTGGGCTGCCATGATGTTCTTCCCAAATACTGCTGCTTGTCTTTGCTGGGCAACTGGATGATCATCGCTGCTCTCGCCCACCTGATCGCCATTTACAGCCTGTCCAACGATCTGATACTTGCCGTGGAGATGATCAGAGGAATGATCGGTACCATGACCTCGAGACGCGAGACTGGAAGCAGCAGCGCTGGAATCGCTTGTCGAGAGACGCAGCTGCGTCCGGGCCTCGTGTCTGAGCTGCTCCAGTTTCAAATCCGACAGATGTCTCTTGCTCCTCTCCTCGTGCTCCATCTGATCGTGTTGGTATCGCTGCTGCTGCTGCTGCTGGATAGACGATCCCGCACGGTGCAGCAGGCTATCATTCACCCTCAACATCATCATGCCACCCCCTGGAGCAGGAAAACACACACCACCACCACCACCGCCACCGCCACCCTGCGGCACCTGCGGAATGGATCTTTGTTGTGGCCAAAGATGCATCTCTGCAGCAGCAGCGGCTGCTCGCTGCCTGGTGGTGGCATCCAGGTGGTGGCGGTGATCATGGTGGTGATTGTGCAGCAGCATTCCGTTGTATAAGTAGAAACCGGCGCTGTTGCTCGTCGTGTGTATGCTAGTGTTGTCCTTGTTGCCTCTCATTGCGGCGCTCTCTAATTGCACAAGCCTGTTGAGCTCGTTGGCGCCAAACATTAATCCTCCTCCCCTGGCTTGCCGTTCCAAGAGAATCTGCTTCCCCCGATCTGCGAACTCGGCCATGAGCGGGGAGGACAATCGCAAATCTGTCCCGACAGTGGCTGCTGCATTCATGGCGCCATGCCCGGCTCCCAAGGACGGGTGATGATGTTGCTGGTGGTGGAGTAGCCTCTCCTCCCGCCATGGGCTCCTCGGCTTGGCCTCGTAGGTGTCGACTGGATCGTCGCTCGACGTCGAGAGCCCGATCGATAGCTGCAGCCTCGACTCCTCTCCTGGTGATGCTCGATCACCATCATGGCACTTCCTTCCCGGGACCATCATCGTGCTGTTCTTGAGACAGTCATCGAGCACGGACGAGGGTCTTGAGACGAACCGGTAGACGTTTGAAATGGGCTGCAAACTCGCGCTCTTGTTGGCGAGCATGGTATTATAGCTGGTCGGCAGCGTAAAAACTCGTCCAGGATCGCTGTTCGTTGGCATGAGCTGGAGCTCGTGGCGTTGTTCTGGACAGCGGTGGCTGGGAGGCGGAGGCGGACTACGGCTACTGCTCGATGGCTCGAAGAGAGATCTGGTGCTCATCACGCTAGCGCTGCCTGGATGGTGAAGATCTGGCGAGCTGGGCGTGAAGGTGGGAGGAGGATAGTGGCCACCGCCGCGAGTGGTGGCGGTGGTAACACCGCTGCTACCGGTGCTCTGGCCGCCCAGGAGCAGGAAATGCAAATTGCTTGACGGACTCGCGCTCACATCGCTGTCACCCAGCGACGCTTTTTCTTTGGCCACCGTGCAAGTGTCCTGATGCTCTATGAAGCTCTCGACCCTGCAAGATCAAAAATTAAGCTCGTCAGCCACAGATCATCGAGCATCAATTTCAAAAAACTCTCAGAGGACTCGATCAAGAGAGAGAAAGAAGAAAGCTTGCGCATGATCTGGATGTGATCTTTACCTCGAGAAAACACGCCCACAAGCGCAGCAGTGGCCTCTCGTCCCGCACGTCTTGAGGTGGGCTTTGTAGTCGGACTGGACGGCGTAGCCTTTGGAGCACTTGTCGCACTTCCACTGCTTCTCAGTGCTGTGCTTGCGGCGAAAGTGTTTCTTGATGCCGACCAGGTCGCCCAGCGCATGGCAGGGATCGTGGTGGAGGCACGACGGTTCCGGGCAGACGTAGACGCGCTTGCGCACCTCCGGAGTGGCGCGCTTGAGGAGTTTCCATGGAACTTTGTGGCGCCGGCGGTGCATTTGCAGGTTCTGGTCGCGCTGGAAGCCTTGGTTGCAGATCTCGCATACGTAGCGGTCGGATTCCATGAGCGTCTTGGGTGACAAGGAGACGACCTCGGCATCGGGATCTGGAAACAGAAGAACAAAACAAAACGAGGAAAAGGAAAAAACGATAAGAACTTCTTTCGAATCAGCGCGAAAACAAGCCATACAGCTCACAACAACGCGGTGCAGCATCAAGGGAATTTGACCGGAGAAGCCAATGCAAAAGAACAAGACAGGAAGTTTTTGAAGGGAATTCATGGATCATCCAGTATAGCAAGAAGAAAATTTTGATTGCTCCGGTAGCAAAGAAACCATGAAGAAGGAGAAAGAAACCGTGAAGAAGAAGAAAGAAAATCATGAAGAAGAAGATGCCATCCAAGAAAGAAGAAGCAAACTTACCAGGAGTTCCAGCAGGACGTCGTTTCCTCTTGTTACTGGGGCCGCTAGACGGGGATCCATGCTGGGAGTGAGAACTAGCAGCCATGAAACCAGGAGGCGAGGCCGAGGATACTTCCATAGCTGCCATTCGAATCGATCGAGCTAGTAGCCGATCTCTTTCTCCTTCTCCTTCTACTGCTCTGGAAATTCGTGGAGTTTTTTTGCGCTTCCAATCACGAATTTTCCAGCTCTTGGCCACTGTTGCGAATTGCCGCCCTTGTGGACATCCTCCTCTCCAAACTATATATTCTTTTGAAGGAGAGATCGCAGCATAGATTAAAAAGATCAGCGCTCTCGTAGCAGTCCTGTCCTTGCTAAGAAAGACATGAAATCCTCTCTTTAAAGACTCGTCAATTAAAATGAAAACCTGGGATGGAAGAAAAAGAGAAGGAAGAACAAGACGAGGGGAATGGATCTCCGAGTTAATTGTTGTTAATGCCAACGTTACTTACCGCTAATAAGGAACAGTGATAATGGAATGAGTGTGACCCATCTTTGGCCGCCACCACACAAAACCAAACAGTTGGGCACAGCTAACAAACAAGATTTGGCTCCTTGTTTGGTAGTGCCCATCTACTTGTGCTTATGAATCACATTGCCACAACCATACAAATTGTTAAATCTTTAATCCTATAATATGTGTGTAAGCTCTGGCCTATCTTCCCTAAGCTAAACTAAGACGCGGAATCCTCTACCTAAGAAGAAAGAGGGCATAGAATCCACGACAACACAACAAATCCGCCACCTTATTCCTCACTCGTGTGCTTACGAAAACTTGTCACGGATCGAGCAAGTATTTTAAAGATTTGAGAAGAGAGAGAGAGAGTGAGAGAGATGGAGTTGGGGCTTGAAACTTATGCGTGTGTTGTCACCACAGTTGGGTAAGATTTCCATAGATACGGCTACACTTTGTGACAATACAGCTTGTTTTTTCCTTGATCATAATAGTGATAATTTTAATAATACCAAATAATAATATAAATAGAAAATATATTTTATTTTCTATCAAGTCAATAATTAGATAGCTTAGAAACAGTGTAAGGTGAAAGAAAAAAAAAGTAAAACAACACTTTCTTTGGTTAATGTGTTTTTAGTGGGGGGTCTGGATGAATGAGACCGGGCATATGTCTCCCAGAATTCCCCACCACCCAGAAACTTGTTAGGTGAGAATAATAGGAGGAACATCCTTGGTGATCTGCTAAGATCTGTTTTAAAGAACACACATGCATTCAATTTAGGGCATTCCACAAGGTGGGCAATTGAATGATGTCACGACCACACCCTCCAAAAGCAAAGCAAAACAATCACCATCTAAATATTTATCACACATACTCACACACTTAACAGATTTCTTTGTGGTGGTGTTGTTGCTGCTGCATGCATGCAGAGATACATGAGGATCTCTCTGAAAAATGCAGCTCTTCTGAAGTTCCCTTTGAAACTCCGCTGTCAAATTTTTCTCACTTTTTTTTTGTTACCGCTCCAGATTTACCGCCGGTGGCGAGATAGAAACAGTGGGTCACATTCTTTCACCATACAGTCGGAGGAGAGGAGAGAAAAAATGGCCAAGCACCTAATCCCCAGCCTTAAACACCTCCCTAGACGATAGAGTCGCCATCGCCATCGCCAACTTTTCTTCCTCCTTTTGTTCGCTCTTTCCCCGCCAAACGCTGCGTGCTTTCAACTCTTCAAGAGCGAACAAACTCCGTCGAGACAAACTCTCATACATCTGTGCTTTGTTTTGCTTGTGCTTTCTTCTCTCTTTGTTAACTCTTCTCAACACACGGCGTGATGGATTGTTAGGCGACCTGCTGTTACAAAGAGCAAAAAGCCAGAGTGACAAACGAAGAAGAAAGCAAAACTTTCATTTGTTCTAAACGAAATTACTTACCGTGTCCCCGCAATGTTCTCGCCAGTTGCAAGCAACTTAGTGGCTGATTGCGATGGCTCTAGGCACTTACTTATGCACTCTGACATCAGATGCTTAATACTTTTGAGTATGAAGGACGCCGACACTTGCAGCACCTTCGAACATTCTCAACCTTTTAAATGTCCCGCAGTTAGAAACACGAAAAAACAGTATAACATACCGAGCTATTTACACCAAACCGTCGCAGTTTAGCAGCCGGCAGCCTTGAGGAAATTGTCGTAGGGGCTCGCGGGTGGGAGCTTTACCAGCGGCCATGTCTCGTCAGCCGATGGTGTTAACCACGGAGGGCTAAAGACGGGGCTCTCGTTCAAGCTCTTGCTCCTGGAGCCGATAGCCTGCGTCCACTTTCCCTTGGCCTTTTGGAAACAAGGGAGCGTAAGCGATTGATAAAAACTCAAAAGCCTTGCGAAAACTTACGTCCGCTGATGGCGTGCTCGGTTTCAGATTGCTATCAAGCCTCATCACGATTGACATGTTCTTCCTCGTTCCCGCAACGAAGGCCTCGCACTGGCTTGCAAGAGCATGATAAGAAACCGGAGAGTTCGGGGTTGTGATGCTGGCGACTTGGCCGGCAGCTTCCAGTGCCTGTAAACACATTGCCTTTGCTTGAGCACGCAGGAAAGTGAGCGTCTTACCGATTCTAGAAGCTGATTTACGCCCATAGCAGCTGGGGGAGGAACCGGGACATCAGCCAGTAGTGGAGGAAGACCAATAGAAGCCATTGGACTCAAAGCATCCTCATCAGCCGAGGGTACAACCTACACAGCGAAAAGTAAGACATTGAATACAAACTACTTGTTTTATCCTCACGTCGTCAAAAGACATAGACTCCATGCCCATGTGACCGTTGAAAGCTTCCAAGTGTATCTTCGAGCCCAAAACAAGTGTGTCGTCTGGAGTAAACTTTTGGAGCAACTGCTCAGGTCCACTCATCTAGTTGTAGTACGTGGAGTCAAAAGCCAGAAGGAAAAATCGTTATATGCAGAAAAAAATGTACCTCAAGGTGTGGTGGTGCGAGCTTGACTATCATGGAAGCAATGCTCTCGTTTGAAGCATCGGATGCAATGGAAATCTGTGACATGGCAGCTGCAGCCGATCTTTCTTCATCTATAGAGCCGTAGTTCTTAAAATTCGCACCGGAACAAAGCTTAAGCTTGTTGTCCTCCGTAACTTCCAGGAACGGATCCCTCTGGAAAAATGCGTCAATAAAGTAAAGCAGCCAACGTCAACAATACCGTTTCAGCTGTAAGGTTAGCCTTGACAAGGGGTATGATATGGGGAACATCGTAAATTGTGGCAGCAACGATAAGCATGACAGTCGAAAGTGTGAACAGCGACCGGCGCTGGCACGAGCTTTTCACAGCTGTAAAGAAAGATAAGTACATTGCAAGTAATCCCGACGTTATGACATACCGCTGGGATCTAAAGCAAGAGTTCGCAGAGTCAGAGCAAGCTGAAAAGCTCGTATGCAAGTGTTATTGCTGGAAGTCTGAAAACCATAAGATGAGAAACAAAGACCTTCGCACGATCAAGAATTTACCTTGGGTCGAGAAAAAAGCAGCGTTAAGCTAAAAGTATGGCCAAGCGCCTCAAAGATGACGGGCACATTGTCGGCCATTGTAGCCTGAATTAATAAGCTCGAAAGAAGTAGCGATGCTTGATATCCGCTTAACCTGGCAGGCGTCATCTCCTGCAAATAAGATTGTAAGTCCAATCATCACAGCTTGAAGAACATACATACAACTTCTTTGGCGGATGTGTCCTTCACGGCGAGAGATTCTTCAGCGTCCTTGAACTCGTCAATGTTTTCGACGCTCTTTTGCTTGTCTTTCATAACTTTCTCAAATAGAGAAGATGCTGCACTAGAAGGTGTCCGGAATAGAACTTTCACGTCGCTCTTAACGAGAACCGCATCTCCCCCTGAAGGAGGTATCAACAAAACAAAGAAAATATGGTGGCAACCCAAACGAGTTTCGACGTCGGGGTGTACCATTGCTCGCAAAAGCTGGTAAAGCAACGCCTCTGGAAATGCCTGCAATTACAGCATGAAATTCCTGGCCTTTTAGGTGCAAAAATGGTACCTTTATGTGCAGATCTTCATTTGGAAGTGATACAACAATATGTGCAAGGACGGCCACTGCTTCGATAGTCGTTCTGGCAACTGTATTCTTGGACGAAAGCTTTTCCAGAATAACGGCCATTTGTTCCAGGATAGGAGTTGCTTCGCCGATCTAATCACACGACGTTAAACATCAGCTGAAATAGAGCACTTAAAATTTACCCTCCGTGCTAGCTCTATCAAACATCGCTCGATTGCTTGAAGACAGTCGTTCAAGTGCTCCATGTTGACACCACTAGACATTTCCAAAGAGAGTTGCAAACTTCTACGAAGATGGCGTGACAGATCGTTGATGATACCGACTTCCGAATGCTTGCTCTTGGGTTTCGAATGCCGTGCTAGGACTGTTGTGACCCTGACAATCTCGGTCTTCACTGGCAGCTCATTCGCAACATTTTTATGGTCTAGGTGTCTCACTAGCGCGCCAAGAACAAGATGATCGTTACCTGCAAAGAGAGCTCAAGCATAAGAAACCTTTTCTTTGATGCTGAAAAAGATTTCACCTGTTTTCTCCATTAGAAACACCATATCGCGAAGAACGGGGAGAGCGATTCCAGATTCTAGCGACCATGATTTCTCTGAGTCGAAATAGTTGAAGGCAGCGTCCAAAACGCAGCGTATAGTTGTTGTCTCCTTGCCTAAGCATGCCATATTCTGGACACAGATCTGCGACCACACCTTAGGCGTTTCAGATTCTTCTCTGGCAACAGACAAAAAGATGATCAGAAACAAACTCAAGAACGATCGATACATACTTGGTGAGGTTTCTGGGATACTTGATGCGAATACTTTCCATGTTGAAGGACATTCGCGCCAGTGCATCACGCATAACACTTCCTTTCAGGAACCCCTTCACAAGATTTTGTGCCGGCTCCCTTTCACCGCCTTCGGTTTCTACTGCGGTCACAGTCGCTTCATAGTTCATCAAAACAGCACGCACGATCTGCACGTTTGACGTCAAAACACAAGATCTTAAAGCACAAAATAGACCTCACCTCATCAAAATCGGAGGGCATGTGAGAAAACTCCCCCATAAACCATAACTGGAAGTAGACAAGATATAAATCATAGGACACAGGATAGACCACAGCCAGAAATCTCTTACCATCGCGGAAAGAGCTTGCAGTCCTGCAGCTCGTAAGATACTTCGCTTCGGCTCGGGTCCAGTTTCTCGGGCAAGAGCGCAAAACTTCGGTATAAAACTATCCAGGTTGTGCATATACGTGGTATCAACCTGTTCCAAGCCTTTAAGAACGCCATCAAAACGAAAAGATCTGCGCTTGCTACCTGTTGGTAAATAAATTCCACGACTGTGACGCATCCAAGAACACGCATTTCATCATTTTGTTGCTCCAGTAGCACATGAATCATGTTTAAGGCACTGACGGCCAGTAGAGGCCTGCGCATCTGACATGTTAGTAGCTGACACAAAGATACTCTCTCGCTGCTCACATTTGATCTTTGCACGTCGAGAAGAGCTTAAAAAATGTGCGCATGATAACCCTGACCGATCCATGGTGCTCGTGTCGCAGCTCCTTGTAGCCTCGAAGCTCCAAGTTCTTGGCAATCTATTCGCAAAGGAAAATGAGCTACAGATAAAAGAGAAGAATTCCCCCAAACCTTTGGTATCCGGAAGGGATTTTTCACAGCGTAGTCCGTTAGCTTCGAGATCTTCCTATCATTCGGTTGCTCGGCCTGTGAGCGAAAGAAAAAGAAAATTCTATCACCAGAGCTGGGAAATCCAGAAGAAGAAACTCACCTGGGACTTGGGAAAGAGATCAGAGAGGAGCTTCTTGTAGCGCTTGACCGGCTGCCGCGATCTAGCCCTCAAACCGGGGCAGCACACGCACAAATGCCCACACAGCGGCAGCACGCGCCTCGAGATGATTCCCATTCCGCGCGCCGGCTATCTATCCCCCGCTCATCGGTCGATCGATCCCTAAAATCTCCCGAGCTGCCGGCCTTGTCCCGGCTCCCGGCTCCACAGCCAGCTGGGGGCAAATTTTTCTCTTTTTCTATTTTTTAGGGCTCTTGCTCACATTTTAGGGTTCTAGCGTTGGAGGCATGGACACATCGTCGCCGTGCCCCATGGTGAATGGCGAGCTGCTGAGGCGCTACCCTGGGCGGCGAGTGCGCTGCGTGATCAGGGTGTCGAGGATGGAAGCCGGGGGCAGTGTGATCGTCGGGCAGACGGCGGACAATGTCCAGGTGACTGTCAAGCAAATGGGGGCGCCTCCTGTGGGAGCGCTCACCGAGTTCGTGGAGGTGATCGGCGTTGCGGAGGGCGATAGGAGCATCCGGGCGGAGACGTGCACGAGCTTTGGAGGCGGTTTTGGTACCCACATTTCTTTCTCTTTGCGGATTCCTCATTCGATTCTTTTTGTCTTCTCTTTTGCTAGATATGTCGATCTACAACCAGCTCTGTCAGATGGCAAATGGAGAATTCCAAGAGCTCTTTGTGTGACCTTGTTTCGGCATTGACAAGATGATCGAGTCGATTTTAAACGTGGAGAAAGTATGGTAGGGAACTTTTTTTTTTTGTTTATATAGTCTATACTGATCAAGCTAGAGTTTACGGGTTCTCATTCTTGTTTGCTCGGTTTTTCTAGATATCAGGCTAGCAAATGTTCCTCCGAAGCATCCGGAAAGCGTGAAAGTCTGGTAGGAAGCTTTTACTTGATTCGTTTGCTTGACACCACTGATTGTTCTGAAAGTTTCAACTTGTACTGTGTCCCTCCAAAGCATCATGTGTACTACTCGATTTCCTTGCTTCACATCAATCATTGTTTTCTGAAAGTCTTATGGCGTAAGTCATGCTTACAACATTGATTCATATAGTTGCACCTAGCTACAGTCAGTCGGTCTTGTGGCTGATTTAATATGATTTTCTAATTTAAAGACTTTTTGTGAAGCTGATAACCATAAAATGATTCTTATAGTTCGGTCTTGTGGCTGATTTAATATGATTTTCTAATTTAAAGACTTTTTGTGAAGCCGATAACCATAAAATGACGGTCTTGTGGCTGATTTAATATGATTTTCTAATTTAAAGGCTTTTTGTGAAGCTGATAACCAAGTAGTTTGCCACAAATGACGTATGGCTGTTTGGTTTTAGTGTTCTTCCTGGCGTTTGGTTTTAGACTTTTCTTTTCGGAAGACACTCTTCCGGCGGGTATGGCGTACAACTATTACTCCAAGAGCTGTCCGCTAGCCGAGCAAGTTATCTATCAAACCATGGTTATTGCTAAGCAGCTGCATGCCGGTATCACCTCGGACGTTACTCGATTGGCTTTCCACGACGCTTTTGTAGAGGTAATTCATTCAAGTCGGGTTTGATAGTGATTGTGAACTCTTTCATTGACAGGGATGCGATGCTTCAGCTTTGATAAAGTCCACGCCGGGAAATCTAGCCGAGATGAATGCGTCCGTGAATAAGTTTCTGGAGGGCTTTGAGTTGATAGACGCTGCAAAGTTTCAGCTCGAGATCTTGTGCCCAAACACAGTCTCGTGTGCTGATATCATCCAGTTTGCAGCTCGCGATGGAGTCCGGCTGGTAAGAAAATTTTTTAAATCACTCCAAAGTTTACTTTTCTTCTTTGTGCTAGGATGGAGGGCCTTTTTATGCTCTCCCAGGCGGACGACTAGACGGTCGAGTCTCTAAAGCTTCGAGAGCTACACAATTTTTGCCCTTGCCAACAATGAACGTCAGCGAGCTTAAGGCCAACTTTGCAGCCAAGAACTTCACTCTCGAAGAGCTCGCAACTCTCTCAGGTAAAACTTGTCACGAAAACTCCGATTAACTCTTGAGAAAAACCTTCTTTTGTAGGAGCTCACACCATTGGAGAATCGCATTGCTCCTCGTTCAAGGATCGCTTGTACAACTTCACGGGAAATGGTGACCAGGATCCATCACTGGATCCAACATATGCGAGAGAGCTCAAGGCAAAATGCCCCCAGTCAGCCACAAGCGATGACACGGTTCCCATGGAGTCGGAGCCTTCCACTTCCAAGGTGAACACAGTCTACTACAGGGACATCCTTCGAAGCAAAAGTATATTTACATCGGACCAGACGCTGGTGAATGATCCCATCACGAGAGCTACTGTTGTCCAGTTCGCTAACAACACAGAGATCTTCTTCCAGAAGTTTGCAGCCGCGATGCTCAAGATGAGCCTGCTGGAAGTGAACAAACCTGGAGGAGAGATCCGATATAACTGTGGCTCCATTAACTAGCCAAGAATAAAGAAAGTAGAGAAGAGAAAGATCACGCGAGCGAAGGTCAAAGAATTCTAGCAGGAAAGCAAAACACTCCATTCATCCAGGCCAAACACTCGAAAGCTGACACGCTAGCTTTTATCGAGCTCCATCCGAGAGTTGAGACGATCTCTTCCTGAGACCGAGATGGAGAATTGCCCCGAGCTCGCCAGGAGTGGAGAAGCCTGTGCAGCGGGTCTCTCCAGCTGAGGGAATGCCAACACATCCATGGCACCCTCGAGCATCTTCACCACCACAGACATCGTTGGTCGCTGCAAGGGATCCTCCTGCGTACACCATAACCCGATCCGGAGGATGTTCTCAAAGCCAGTCAAGGAGAAACCACCACCATCCTCGGCTTTGAGCAGCCGATCGTCCACCAAGTCCATCGAGTTTCCACTGTCCAGCTTGTTGAAAGCGGTTTGTCCGAGGAACACGACGTCCATCTGTGAGCCCGAGCCCGAGGAACACTCCACGGCCTTCATGCCGCAAACGAGCTCGAGAAGGACGACCCCAAAGCTATAGACGTCAGTCTTCTCCGTGACTCGAGAGTGGAGCCACTCGGGAGCCATGTATCCCACCGTGCCTCGCATGACCGTCACGACGTGACTCTCGTCCTTGTCGATGAGCTTGGAGAACCCAAAGTCGGCGATCTTGGCGCCCATCTTCTCGTCCAGGAGGATGTTCTGGGGCTTGATGTCTAGATGGAGTACCTTCTCGCGGCATCCTTCGTGGAGATAGGCGAGCCCCCGGGCAACGTCGAGCGCGATGGAGAGCCTGGATCCCCAGGACAGGCATTTCTCCTTGGCGAAAATCCATCCATCTAGCGAGCCATTCGGGAGGAACTCGTAGACGAGCAAGTTGTGTGGAGAATGCAGGCAAAATCCAACCAGCTTGACCAGATTGAGGTGATGGATGCTGCCAATCGACATCACCTCCGCCTTGAATTGCTTGTCCCTCTGCCGCACTCCACCTCCGATCCTCTTGACTGCCACAATCTCCCCGCCGGGCAACGTTCCCTTGAACACACTCGCAAATCCTCCTTGTCCCACCTTGCTCTGGAATCCCTTGGTCGCTCGATACACCTCCTGGTACTTGAATTGCCGTGGCAAATCCGCGAGGTTGCCGAGATCGAGCGGCCGCTCCCTCACGGCAGCATTGGATGAGCGTCGCAAGAACTTCCACCACACTAGCCCTAGGAGCGCCAAGACGACGATCGCTCCACTGGAAACCACGGCAATGGCGATATTGCGATCTCTCAGGTTGGAATCCTCGCCCTTCCAGCTCCAAGTGACCGCCAACACATTATCAAAGTAGGTCTGCCCCAGCGCTTCCCACACCGCTCTCGTCCCTCCCAGCGATCTGGGCGAGCACGGCCCATAGAATCCAGTGTCTGCGGTACACCCGATGTTCGATCCACACTGGTCGATCACTGTCGCCGTCACGCTCAGCCCATTCTCCGCCGTGATCACGATCTCTCTGTGGCACGACGATCCATTGGCGAACCACCCCGTGGACATGGACGCCAGGAGCTCCGAATTCCTTGGCGGCGTCGAGCGATTGCAACTCGTAGGGGACTCCTCCAGCTCGATGAAGTAGAATGCCGCGAAATTGCGAGGCTGTTCTTGCGGCGAGCAATTGAAGAACTGGTAGGTGGTGTTGTCGAAGCAAAGTGCTGGGTTGTGGGCGGTGGCATTCGAGTAGACGAAGGTCTGGGCGGGCTCGCAGCCGAGAATTGGGCAGGAAAGAGTGCTAGCTGATGGATCGCCATCGCAGGTCTTGCTAATAGGATTGCAAACGAGGCCGCCAGAACAATCGCGCGTAGAGTCGCATCTCGTGCCGCAGGAGGAGGAGAACTGTTGTGCGGTGGCGCCGGCGAGTGAAGAGATCAAGATCATCGCGAGCGCGAAGAAAGTGGTGCGACGATCCATGGCTGGAGCTTGCCCTGGACCAGGTAAGTTAGTTTAAAAGCTCTATCTAAAAGTCAATGAAAAACTTTAAGAATTGGAAGCGCTATATGAACCTTCCAAGGATCCTTGTTTGACTTTTCTTACTTGCCATCAGGATACTGCCAGAGCTTCACACTAAACATGACCATAGAAAAAGCACTGATGCGACTTCTCCGATCTCATCTATTTGAAGTTTTGATCATATAATCCCATGGTCGTCGCTATGAACAGTGGTCGTCTGCAGCTATGGAGGTACTCCTGTGCTTCATCATCGTCCTAGCATGTAGCGCAAAGAGCTTCCACTACTCGCAAGCCCAACAACAGGTATGTTCTTCGTCGACCGATTGCCAAAATGGGTCCCTTTGTTTCCCGGAGCCCATGCTCGGCGGCAACCGTTCACTCCGGAACTCGTCCTGCTACCAAGCGAGCAATCGATCCGAGCCATACCTTAGCGATTCAGACGTTTGCCAGCCCAGTTCCAGCTTTGTTTTCAATGACACCATCGCTCCAGACTGCCCAAATTGCTGCGTCCCAGGCCTGGCTTACAGGACTTTCACTTGCTCTCCAATTTTTCAAGAGACCAACAATGCCGTCTTATATGTCACAAGATTCAATCTCTCAAATCCGGGTTCTCTCAGGTCGTGCACGTCCTTCGGGTGGGATTTTGATCTCATGGCGGCGGTGGCCACTGGGTGGTATAACCAAGACCGAAGCTTGTGCTCCACGAATATCCAAGTTTTAGCTCCAAATGGACGAACTGTGGTGGCCAGAGTCGTGGCTCAATGCTACTCCGGGGGAGGGTGTCTCGGCAATTTTTCGTTCACGGAGCCCTGTGCTCCAAATGCCGTGGCAGCGAACGAGCAAGTGTGGAGGCAGCTTGGGTATGATCCAGGCATTGGAATCGTAGAAAATATCACCTGGAGTATCACTACTAACAGTAATCCTCCACAATTACCGTCTCCAAGACGCATGAACCGCAAGCTGGGATTAATTGCTGGCATAGTGGGTGCTGTGGTGGTGGTGTTGGTTAGTGTCGCAGCCTTCACAGCAACCAGGCGATGGAGGAGATCTCTTGAGAGGCGAAGAAAAGATGAGCAAGCGCTCATGGATGGAATGAGGCTCGATAAGTTACTTCCACACCAGTTTAGCTATCACGACTTGAGAGCAGCGACTGGAAACTTTGCTCCACAGTTCATGCTCGGAGCTGGCGGATTTGGATCCGTCTTTAAGGGGGAGCTTGCAGATGGAAGCCTGGTTGCTGTCAAGAAAATGGATGTAGAGATAGAAGGCTCTACACAAGGACAGTCACAGTTTAAGGCCGAGGTGATGTCCATTGGAAGCATCCATCACTTCAACTTGGTAAGGCTCCGGGGATTTTGCATCCAGGGACCAGCTGCATTGCTTGTCTACGAGTTTATGCCCAATGGCTCATTGGACAAGTGGATCTTCACCGAATACAATGATGGCAAAGCTGGCGGAATCCTGCTGGACTGGAACCAGAGACACTCAATCGCGATAGATGTTGCTCGAGGACTCACGTATCTCCATGAGGGATGCCGGGAGCAAGTTCTTCACCTGGACATCAAGCCGCAAAACATCCTCCTGGACGAGAACTTGCGAGCCAGGATCTCCGACTTTGGCCTGAGCAAGCTCGCCGAGCGAGGAAAGAGTCAGGTGGTGACTGTCATGCGAGGAACTCCCGGATACATGGCGCCCGAGTGGCTCCATACCAAAGTCACGGACAAGACCGACGTCTACAGCTTTGGAATTGTGCTGCTTGAGCTTGTAACCTCCAAGCGGGCCTTGGAATTTCATCCTTTGACATCCTCCTCCTCCTCCTCCTCACAACCGACAGTGCACTTCCTTGGTACAGCCGCATTGAGCATGTTTTACAGTGGCAAAGTTGTGGAGCTCATTGACGAGAAGCTCTTTGTCAATAATCTAAACGACGATATCGCCAGCAGCAGTGGCTTGGATTTCAAGGATGCCGAGAGATACCTGAAGATTGGATTGTGGTGTATCCAAGCCGAACCAGCAATGCGACCCTCCATGAGAAACGTATTGGATATGCTCGACGGTAGCATAGATGTTCTTGAGTTGCCACCACCTTCAAGTGATGGTAGTTCGAGAAACTTTAGCTTGCGACCACCTGAATCCTCCTTCAGCTCCACCAGTTTGTAATGTTACACCACTATATTGAAACTCTAAAACGTCCCACAAGAAATATCTCTGGAAAAGCAATCAGCTTCATTGTAAATTAGTTGTGGAAACCAACTTAGTGTCACAGTCTGGGTGGTGTAGTTGGTCATCACGCTAGTCTCACACACTAGAAGTCAACCCGGGCTCAAGCATTTTTCCATATAGTGCCGTGTCGAAGCCAAATCCGCGTAGTCAAAATACGTTGACTTCGTAGCCATAACCGCGTACAAACACTTTATAAACCCCTTCATGAGCCAACTTTCTGCGTTCCTCACACGATATTGATTTTTGCGATTAACAATGACGCAAACTTGTCTGAGAGTTTCCACTGCACATCTTTTGAGCTGCTTGTCCCTTGTTCTCGTTATCACTTCCCGTGTCCATGCAGACATTGTCCTGGTCGGAGCAAACAATGCCGAGGACACCGACGGTGGCAAGCGCTTCAACTCGGTGATGGGGATCTCCGGGGCCTTCAAAGTCCTGGGCGATGCAATCAACTTCATCCCGCCGCTGTTGCACAATGGTCTCGACAGTGTTCCCACAAAACTAGTGACCAAGGTTGTCTTCACGGTCGAGAAGCAGCTCCAGCAGGGTGCGGTTGCTATCACATTTGGGACGGTGTCCCGGCGAGTTCCAGATCCAGTTTAATGCTCCATCTGCCGATAACTACGAGGGGATCACAGGGGTAATATACCACGAGATGGCTCACGTCTGGCAGTACTTTGGGCAAGGAACTCCCAGTGGAGTGACTGAAGGAGTGGCTGATTATGTCCGGCTCAAAGCCGGGCTCGCTCCATCTCACTGGGTGAAGCCGGGTGGTGGTGATCGCTGGGACCAGGGCTACGATGTTACTGCCTATTTCTTCGATTACTGCAATAGCCTCTGGGGAGATTTTGTGTGGCAGATGAATGCGAGGCTTGCAAATGATGCGTGGAGTGAGTCTGTGTTCAGTGATTTGCTTGGAAAGAGCTTACAGGATTTGTGGACAGACTACAAGAACAAATTCGGTGGGTGATTAAAACAGTATTTATATAAGAGAATTTTCTTTATGAAAAAGAAATAAATTGCAATGTTTGATTTTCTAATAGTAGTGTTATTTTTACTTATTAATTCAATTAATCAAGTAAATTTTATAATTATAATTAATCTTATTGCATATGATAGAATAAAAAAGAATATACTTGAAAAGTTTAAGAAAGTTTATAAATTATAAATACAAAATTAATCTAAATGAATAACAACCGTTAGATGGTAGAATATTCTAGAATATTCTAGAATATTCTAGAATATTCAAGTATATTTTAGGTATATCCATTACCATCGTAATCTATGTACAGGTTTGCTTAAGCAACCCAAAAAAATAATTTTTATCTTGCTCCAAGAGTTCACTATAGAATAAATTCTTCTTGCAAAGTTTCCTTGTTTGTAAAAACGCCTTCTTATCTGAGATAGAGATTTATACTCCTGAACTTGCACTGCTGCTCATGAGGAGGGACGAAGCCTGTGCAGCAGGTCTCTCCAGCTGAGGGAACACCAACACATCCATGGCACCCCTTGAGAATCTTCATCACAACTGGTCGCTGCAAGGGATCCAACTGATCATAGCCCGATCTGGACGATGTGCTCGAAAGCCTCTCAGAAAGAAACCATCCTTGGCTTTGAGCAGTTGGTAAGAAACCATCCTTGGCTTTGAGCAGTTGGTCGTAGACTACGGAGTTTCCATTGTGGAGCTTGTTGAAAGCGGAACACGACGTCCATCTGCGAGTCCGAGTCCAAGGAACACTCCACGGCCTTTATGCTGCAAACAGCAGAAGGACGATTCCAAATCGTGGGGTGCTGCTTGTCGCGAATCCCGGCACACTTCAGGTTGGAACCAAAGATTCCACCATACCCCCATGGTCCCGGGACAGGTTTTGGAACACGTCGGTCTTGTGCGTGACACGAGAATGGAGGCACTCGGAACCTTTTAATTTCACGGCATCGAGGTGGTGGGAGGGACGCGAGTGGTGTGAGAAGCACTACTTCGATTTGGCTGTCGGTTGGAGCTGGAAGGGCGAGAATTCCAACTCTAGACAGATTGCCATTGCTGCCGTTCATCAGCTTGGCGCTCTTAAGGCTAGTGTGGTGGAAGTTCTTGCGACGGACTTCCAAGCTGCCGTGGGGCCGCTTGATCTCGGCAATCTCATGGATTTGCCAAGGCGTGATGTCGATCATGACGTGATGTCGATCGGCAGCATTCACAACCTCAATTTCGTCAAGATGATTGGATTTTGCCTCCACTCTTGCTCGTCTACTCGCTGGATTCGCCAAGGACAAGTGCCTGGCTTGGGCATCCAGGCTCTTCATCGCGCTTGATGTTGCCCGAGGGCTCACATATCTTCACGAAGGATGCCAACTCCATCTCGACATCAAGCCCCAGAACATCCTGCTGGATAAGAAGATGGGCACCACATGGGCGCCCGCCGACTTTGGATTCTCAAAGCTCATCGACAAGGACAAGACTCACATCGTGACCGTCGTGAGGGGCACAGTGAGCAAGTGAAGTACTGATACCTGGGTTGTGGGCGGTGGCATTCAAGTAGATGAAGCTCTGGGGGAGAAATGCACCCTCTCTTACGTGGTTACTCTTTTGCCACGCTCACTTGGTGCTTTGTGCCACGCAGCCCTAAATATTGAGCGACTAAATTTAAATTAGTAACGTTAAATTATAATTAGTAGATGTTATTAACTGGTAGTGGATTTATAAGTATATAACCTAAGCTTGGTTTAAGTTTTCCTTCATTGTGTTTTGTATTCCTTTTTATATTTTCTTTTTTTTCATCATTCTCTTTAGATCATGCTCAAGATAGTAATCTTATTTTTTCTTATCTTATTGAGAATCTTTAAGTGGCATGCAAATCCAAATAAGCAAATGGGGCTCACCATAAATAAAAAAGGATACTGAATTGTGCATTCTACCCGCTCTGGGCAGGCTCACAATCGGGAATTGGGCAATAAAGGGGTATCTCCTGGATTGCCATCGCAAGTCTGGTTAACAAGGTTGCAAATGGGGCTGCCAGAACAAGTGCAAAGTCGCATCTCTTGTTGCAGAAGGAAGAGAATTGCTGTGCGGTGGAGCTGGCGAATGAAGTGATCAACACCACCACGAGCCCGAAGGGAAACGCTGTGATGATCCATGGCAGAAACGTGTAAAGTGGTTTAAAAGCTCTAGAAAAAGTCCAAAGTTTCTTGTGTCTGGTGAGAAGCTAGACTTGTCAGATTGAAGCTTTTGACTTCCCTGGAGGAATTCCTCTTTCTTCTGCTCTTCTTCCAAGTTCTCCGGACTCTCTACTTCTCGCCAACGGGAAAACAAGAGGTATTTCAAAGAATCATCTTTGTCCGCACCCCTATGAGCCTCACTGGAAGTCTGGTTACCTTCTCGGTCACTTGCACCAAAGCGACTGTAGTTGAAATTTGACGTTCCTAGTGCCACAGTTTTGAGATCGTATCAGAAAATAATCTGCACTTCCTAACACAAAAGCTGTTTCTATAATCTCAATTGTCAAATGGTAATTTTCTGTCGGGCACTTGTGTGAACTTGGGCTCAGACATTTTAACATTAATCGTGACGACTGACTAACATTCAATTGAACTTCGCAACTCGGCCAGTGTCACAGAAGCAGATCAAAAGACCTTATGAATTTTGACATTGCCAACGCAATGCCAGAAGAAGAGCTAGATCCTTGCCTTCGCAAGCCGACCAGCACCACCAGAGGGGTTTGAGAGAGAATTGAGGCTGCTTTGGAGGATGTTTGGACAGGTAAGAGTAATTGATTCTTTTTCGCATGGGAAAGTAAACCACTCAAACATAACCCAAAAGAACCACACCAATCTTCTAGCACATGATGTTGTCACTATTGAATTAATACTAATTTTAATGTAACTTCCATATAAATTTTAATAGAGCACACCTTTTCAAAAAACTCTTCAAAATCTCATTGTGCGATTTAAATGACTTAACCAAATGTTAAACCTTTATAGAAATAAATTGCCAGCACTCTTCTTTCTTTTCTCCAATTGTTGTGTTTAAATCAGTTGATGTTCCTTTAGCTACTACCACTGTGACTGTTACTACCACTTTGGCTGGTGCTACTCTCAATGTTGCCCTATCATTTTAAGTTTTTTTCTTTTCTCCATTTCAAAAACCTTAGTGAAATATTTTGTACAATTCAGTCTTAATGTATAACAGCTCTAGTTAAGGTTGATTTAACAGTCACCATAAGATCTCTTCCTTGATGAAATTTTGGTCAAGCCCCCACCCACCCCCCAAAATTCTTGTTGATCACGGCATAAAAGAAGAGAGCATTCATCTCTTTACTCTCTTTTTTTTTTTTTCTCTTTCTAGTTCCTTTTAACCTTTAGAAGGATAGGATTTGTTGTGAACTGTGTTGCTCTTCCTCTTCTTTATCCCCATACTGGTAATGGATTTTAGCAAGTTCGAGCTAAAGCCAGACCACAAGAAGAGACCACTCTGGGTTGGACCTGATAGGACATTTTCTCTGCTACACAAGCAAGCATATGACTTTCTCATTGTGACTGCCAAGCTGGTGTGTCAATAAGCTTCAGGTCTCGCTGATATTAGAAGTTCTTACACTCAAGTATTTTCTTTGAAACTTTATTCCAGGCTAGAACATATGCACGAGTACAATCTCACACCACATTCTTTGTATGCAGCTCTCTCCATTGGTCTTGAGTCTCAGATAGTTATTACAGTGATGGAATGGCAAAGAGTTGACTCTCAACTATGGCAAAGTAAAACTAGTTCTAAAAAAGAATCATTATTTTGTAAAATCTTCTTATCCAAAGGTATGGTGCAACTTTGATTGGTGAAACTTACTTTCTGTCGTGCAGATTCTGGAGAGGGTTTTAAAGGATGATGTCATCTTTGAAGCTAGAAATTTTTTAGAAAGTTTTTCTTTCTAATCCTGCCTAGTGAAACGAACAAGAGAGTGAACCCTAGGCTAGCCTCCCAACCCTTGAGGCATTATGGCCTTAAATCCCATAGGCCATGGAATATTCTTAGAATATTCATATAGTTTGTGTCCCCTCCCTCATAACCTAGCATTATATAACAACTTCGAGAAGCTAAACAAGCCTCACATGAAGGGAGTTCAAGGCAATACGGCCATGGAGAAAAAATGTGCAAATAGCAACACCAACATCGTGACAAACAACTATAAAAGAAAGAAGGCAATACAGCTTTCTCACATGACAATACGGTCATGGAAACAAAAGAATGAGAATAGAATAAATGGCTCAAATCATATAGCAATACGGCTATAGAATTCAATTCTCCCCTTCCTCAGGAATGTCATCCAAGTCATAACCAAAACTCGGAAACACTCTCTTCATGTCATCTTTAGTTTTCTATATAGCTTTATCCATGGAATAACCATTCCACTGAATTAACAACTCCTTAGTTGTCTTCTGGTGTATTTTCACCAATCTTTGAGCAAGAATATTGGCTGGACCAGCCTTCTTTGCATCAATCTTTGGAACCTGGATGATGGACTGATCCACGATATCACCAGAGTGCAAACATGCTTTAAGTTTGCTCACATGGAACGTTGGATGAATCTTCAAACTAACTAGCAAGTCCAAAGTGTATGTAAAATCCCCCACACACTGTAAAATTATCCAAGGTCCATAATACCATGGAAACAACTTAGCACTGCCACCTCCTTTTAGAGACTGTTGTGCATACAACAGCTTAAAGAAAACCTTATCACCAACTTTGTACTTTTGATAACGACGATATTCATTAGCCAATCTTTTGTCTCGCTCTTGAGCTTGCCTCATGTTCAATTTTGCCAACTCAAGCTTGTCTTGCATATCCTCCAGGAAATCATAAGCATAAGGAACCCGAACCAAAGCTAAATTCAAATTCACAGGAGACTTAGGCTCATAGCCATACATCACCATAAAGGGAGACATGCCAATAGCTGATTGATGAGCAATATTGTGAGCAAACTGAAGCAAAGGCAAATACTTCTCCCATACTCCCTATCAAGTCAAGTTTCCCATAAAAGATATTAGCATATCTTCTAATAGTTGATTCATGTGCTTTGTTTGCCCATCAGATTGTGGATGCTCACCACTACTCATGCTCAGCTTAGTCTCTAGCTTTTCAAAGACCGTTTGCCAAAACTTGGATGTGACCTTAGGATCCCGATCACTCACAATGTCACCCAGCAAACCATAGAGACTGAATAACTGGTCTACAAATAACTGAGCAAGTTCAGAAGCTTTTATTGTTGTCTTCACAAAGAAGAAGTGAGCCACCTTCGTCAAATGATCCACAACAACCCAAATAGCATCATTTCCTTGAAAGGTTTTGGGCAAACCAATGATAAAGTCCATTGAGATGCTATCCCACTTATTCTCGGATATATGTAAAGGATGATAGAGGCCAGCAAGCTTTTGATGATCAACTTTGACCACCTGATAGATCAAATAACCAAGTACGTACTTCTCAACATCTGACTTCATCCCAGGCCAAAAGAAATGCCTCTTCACCAACATATACATTCTCAATACCCCCGGATGCCCAGCACTTGGCACATCATGACACTCAACCAAAATCCGTTTGATGAGTTTGTCAATATGAAGGAACCACTACATGTCCCTTATTCACCAGGATTCCATCTTGTATTTCAAATGACGCAAACTTGTCACTCTTCAAATCTGTAGAGGTGTCCCTCAACAAAACCTTCACGCAAATATCAGTGATAAAGGAGTCGAAGTCAGCAAACTCCTTAAGCTCATCCAAGAGATCGTTGGATAACTTCACGAACGAGATAGAATTTACCATCTTGGATAATGCATCAACCACCTTATTTTCACCTCCATGCTTGTACCATATCTTAATAGACATTTCCTATAGGAACTTTTGCCAACGAGCAAGGCAGCCAAGAAGATCCTTTTGTTGACTAAAATATTGGAGAGACTGATGGTCTAAATCCACATAAAAGTCCGATCCATATAAATAATGTCGCCATTCCTTCATAACAGCAATCACAACATACAACTCCTTGTCTCGAGTCAGTTCTGCTGTATGGCATCAAACTTATGGCTCATGTACACAAAAGGATGCCCAACTTGAAGCAATACTGTAGCGCATGTGGTTTTGACCTTTATCCTATGGTGGTTTACCATAGGATAACACCACGAAGCGGAACTTAAACCCTCTTTATGCCACGTGACACATGCCATGTGTCCAAAGGATGGTGGTGTGGAACCCAAGGTTCAGGGCCTTGGGCTACTAAACAAAGGAACGGTGCCAAACTCCCAAGCATGGGGCTAAGGAGTGACGGAACCGGACCACGGAGTAACTCTCGAGCATACAGCTGAAGGAGCGAAGGGACAGGAGCCCAGAGCGACTTGGAACAGTCTTAAAGTAACTAGCATCCCAATGCCAGGACCAACACGCAAAACAGAGCCAAATTGAGTCTAGTGCTATTTTGGCATATCGGTGGCCTAATGCATGGACATGGGTACTCCACCAGCTAGCATGGAATGGAACTTGGGCTTAGACCCAAGCCGGATGCAAAACAAGGACAAGCACGCAAGCAGGAGCTAGACTATGCCTCAAGTTGGTCGGCCATGCTCAACCTAGCCACTATCCCTACTATATATTTGGAACCCCCCACAGCCCCCCCCCCCCTTGAGGAACACATGCTTTGGGTTTTCACCCCAAGCCTCCCTTAGTATCAGGAGTTAATCTCTGGGACAAGCTCGAAACTTACTAAATATGAAATGGCGCTAGATTGCGAATTTGGACACGGGACGAACACCATTGTGTTCAGGCCAATCTCTACATTCCGTAGATATGCCAAATGAGCAAATCTATAAATAGCATTTAAGACCGAAATGAAACTAACACAAAAGGCATGATAGCGAGGGTGTTTGGCAAACACAATAAGCTATCATTTAGCAAATACTGAGGGACTAGTCTTAATATCGCGGGGGTTCTTGATACTAGTAAGTGCAAGCCAATGACTCAAGTTTCTCAAACCAGGCCGAGTATGCTCAACAAGAAACACATAGGGTTCCTACCTTATGTTTATCCAATCTAAATACATGGTCATTGACCAGTTTCTCAACTAACTCAAGTGGGAAATTGATAACGAATTCAGCAATACCAACCCCCTACCATCGTGGCAGTAAGGAAAGAGTGTCCGTAAGGACTGACCGACAGATAACTTTCGATATCCAAAGTCACATTCGCGACAAATACAACTCTAATAACAATGTCACTTGTATCTATCTCAACCACAAGAAGCTTTTTAGGATAAAAAATCTTCAACACTGGAGCAAAGATACAACACTATTTCAAACGTTGAAATGCCACTTCACAGTTCTCATCCCAACCATGAATAGTAGTATGTTTTGACATATTCTAGAGAAGATCAGTTAAAGGGGCTGCTATCCCTGAAAAGTCCTTCACAAATTGTCGAAAAACTCCAGCCATACCAAAGAAACTATGGAGATCATGCACTATCAAAGGTATAGGCCAATCAACCACGGCCTAAATCTTTGCAGGATCAACTCTCATGCTATGTACTAAAATCAAATGCCCGAGATATTCAATCTCCTCTAAAAAAAATTCACACTTGGATAACTTTGAGTAGAACTTGTTGTCCCTCAAAAGTTGTAAAACACTTCACACATGCATCTCATATTCCTCCATAGAAAAGCTGAATACCAGGATATCATCAAAATAATCAATTGCAAACTTTCCTAAGTAAGGTTGTAAAACTTGATTCATCAATCTCTAAAAAGTTGTAGGAGCATTTGTCAAACCAAACAACATCACTACAAACTCATAGTGACCTATCTTTGTCCAAAATGTAGTTTTTGGAACATCCTCTAGCTTGACACAAATCTGATGATACCCTTGCCTCAAATCAATCTTCGAAAAATATTGAGCACCATGAAGACGATCAAGCAAATCATCGATATGAGGGATCAGGAACATATTCTTCACTATCCTATCATTCAATCCCTTGTAATTCACATAGAGACGCTATGTACCATCTTTCTTTTTGACCATCACCACTGAAGCAGCCTAAGGGGACTTGCTAATCCGTAACCACCCTTTCCGAAGGTATTCAGCAAACTGCCTATTAATCTCTTTGTCTTCAGCAGGACTAGTACAAGTCAGTTGTCGCTGATAAGGAGTAGCTCTAGGAACCAAGTCAATCTTATGTTGAATGCCATGTTTGGGAGGCAAACCATCAGGTAACTCATTCGGAAATACGTCACGAAACTCCTCCTGAATGGAATCCACCCTAGCCCTATGCCCATGAACATACTCCAAATCAGACATGATCATATTAGAAAGAAACAGGTATACCACAAAAGAATTAGCTATCTCATGCGTGATGTGAGACACAAAGTCCCTAGGCCCCAGAGTGGAGCTGGAGAGGTGCCACGTGGTAGTGGCCGAAGCGAAAGCCAAATGAGCGTAAAACGTTTGGACTAAAAGCTCCGACTTGAAAGGTTGAGAGCGGGAGTGGAACTCCCAACAAAGTGTTCGAGGAATGAGCACGAAGCGAGCAATAAGCGAGGCTCCAAAAAGGGACCCAAAGGGACCAACACATGACACATGGAAGTGTCCGAGATGGACCCGAGTTGGAGTCCGAAGTGGAGTCCGAGTTGGAGTCCGAGATGGAGTCCGAGGTGGAGTCCGAGGTGGAGTCCGAGGTGGACCCGAGATGGACCCGAGATGGAGTCCGAGGTGGAGTCCGAGGTGGACCCGAGATGGACCCGAAATGGAGTCCGAGATGGAGTCCGAGATGGACCTGAGATGGAGTCCGAGATGGAGTCCGAGATGGACCCGAGATGGACCTGAGATGGAGTCCGAGGTGGACCCGAGACGGAGTCCGAGGTGGACCCGAGACGGAGTCCGAGGTGGAGTCCGAGATGGAGTCCGAGATGGACCCGAGATGGACCCGAGATGGACCCGAGATGGACCCGAGATGGAGTCCGAGTTGGAGTCCGAGATGGACCTGAGATGGAGTCCAAAGTCGAGACCGGGACCAAGACCGAGACCGGGACTGAGACCGAGACCGAGACCGAGGCCGAGCCCGAGACCGAGACCGAGGCCGAGCCCAAGTCCGAGTCCGAGTCCGAATCCGAGTCCAAGTCCAAGTCCGAGTCCGAGTCCGAGTCCGAGTCCGAGTCCGAGTCCGGAGCCTGAGAGGGTGAAAGCCCAAAGCGTTCGTCTCCCAGACCCTGGGGGGTTTGGTGAGCTCCAAAAGTATAGTAGGGGGGAGGACTGCAATGGAGCCAGTTTGGCCAGGAAAGGCCAGTTTGGCCCAGGAAGGCCGGACCCAGTGTTGGGTGATGAGCTGCCCACTGGGAAGTCCAAAACTAGAGTGAACACGGACCGACAAGCGGGGTAGCTTGGTGAAGTGTTCAAGAGCCGGCTCTAGTTCCCCCGGGAGATCGACTGGCCGATGCTCCCAGTCCAAGTGTGGGTGGCACTACCTACTTGGATACCAGGCGTGGCTCAACGGAACCTCGCTCTAAGCCCATGGCTAGAGCACCTAAAGGCGAAAGGTGGGGAGAGTACCCAGGTGGCTCGTGTAAGGCCACGGTGTTCCGAAATGGTGTCCCAAAGTCCCAGACTGTGGAAAGGAAGAGGGGTAGCCCTCTGGTGGGGTGACCAAGGACACAGTCACACAGTGAGGAAGTCCTCGAGGATAGTGGGACTTAGTGGTCGGGCCGGTGGGCCTTGATCCAGTGGCAGTGTTGGCGAACACAGCCAAGGACAGAAAGGGACTTGGTGGGGACCGGAACAGAGATATTGGGGAAGGCTATTCCCCATGTCTGTAGGCATCCTAAGGATGTTAAGGAGTGGATCTGGGATGATCCCTCATGGACGGATGACCCAGTCTTTGAGAGACGGGATTGGAATGCAGGTGGTGTTGGACCACCAGTGTGACCAAGGTAATTGGGCATGGCCTTAGTGTAACGGGCTGATACGTCAGTGGTACCTTGGGGTGTCGATCATGGGATCGGACATGTGGAGCACTTGGACCAAGTGCTAAGGTTGAGTGGCATGGATGCCATTCTCGGGGCTAACAAGCCCCAAGTCCTGAGTTGGACTTATGGAGGTTGTGAATGAGACTCCTCCAAGTGGTCGGAGGTGTGGTTAAGTGACTAAAGTAGAATGGAAAAATTAGTCGCTTACAACTTGGTATCGGAGCTGTTCCTTAGTCTGACTTTTATTGGTGCTCAAGTATATCACCATTGATATTGGCATCGGAAGGTCCTAGGAGTGGGCCTATCCTTGAGGAGTAGCACGTTGAGAGGACATGGCTCTCCACTCGAGTTCATGCATGAACTTGGGCGCGATGTGGTGGATAGAAAAGGGGCCAGTAAGGGAACGACTTTGGGATCTTGGGAACAGTATATGGTTTTCCTCAGAGAGTTGAGGATGTGACCTAGATGAGCGTTTGACTTAGCAAACTGGCTAATGTAGTTGTGGTAAACAACTACAGTTAGGATGACGGGAAAGATAAAGACTCCAAAACAATAAAGGAGTCACAAGATTATCCTCATATAGTTGAGGTTGGTGCTCATGAATGTGAGACCAAAAGTAATGACCGTGGGAGGTCAAATACGGAAGAGGACTCAAGTCCTTGAAATGGTAGCCGGCGCTACCTTTAATAAATGCTGGAACAACCCAAGGAGTTCGGGGGTGTACTTAGAGATGAGTTGGTATTCTCATCACATGGACAAGTAGTCCTAAGGGGCAGAGGTTGCCCCAAAGAACAAAATCAAGTGTCAGAGTAACACTTGTGAAAATAGTCCTTCTGAGTAGGACAGGAATGCAGGAAGTGTATTCCAGTGAGCTAGTGCCTCACAAGTGGGACTTTACGGGTCTGTGGAATAACCAAGTCCAAAACTGCTGGATGACTCAAGTAGAGTCAAGGAATGGTCCTAAAAAGAACTGATGGAAGCATTTGGACTGAGGTGTGTTGTACCCCATGAAAGATGGGGGGGGGATCATAGGATCCAAGGATGAGAACAGAGGGTATCTCATCAATGGCAAAATGTGCCATGCTGAAGTTATGGGAAAGGTGTTCCCAGAAGAAAACAACTTTGACACAAAGTTGTGTGCGACCTCTATGATGCAGTGCTAACGGATGGTTGGCATGAGAGAGAGCGGTGTTGGTCTTGGCAAAGACTTAGACACAAAGGGGAAGTGTCATAGAGGTAGGCTCGTGGAGCCGATGGTGTGGAGACACTAAATGTGCCAAGGTGTGATACCTTGAGGCTATGTTCGTGGGTTCATGAGAACCCCTTGCCAAAGGAATCCCAATGGAAATGGGAATGGCATAGCCTAAGCTGCAGAGCATGCAGTTGGAGTGTGGTGACCCAGATAATGATGGAGGTGTGGAAGCACCAAGCAATGAGTTGTAGGACTTGACAACTATGAGGCAACTAAGCAAGAGGTGCAAAATAATTAGTTAAACGGGTAGAAGGTAGCTACCCAAGACTTCTTAATAGTATAGGGAAGTTGGATATACCCTTACGGGGGATAAGTTGCTTGTGTTGCGATATAGTAAGTCAATGTCATAAAAGGAAATACTCATTGTCAAGAAAGCCATCATTGGGACACCCGAACACTCTAGAACACCAGAAGGTGGTGTTTGATGTCACGAGAGCAATGGATAAGGGCCAAAGGACTAAGTCCCTAGCGAATGATGGATAGAAGGTGCTATCCAAATGTCCAAGGTTGCGGAGACAGGAGAAGACTGTCTACCCGAGTTGGACAAAGCCAAAAAATGGAACTTTGGCAAGGCTAGTGACAGGCATGTAAAGGCCTATAAGCAACAATGTAATCCCAGTGTGTGGGATTATAAGGTGAGCATACCCGGATTGAGGAACCACTCCCTGGGCTATTGGGTAGGTTCATCCCTAGAAATACTTGCTAAGGCATGATAGAAAGTGCAAAGCTATCCTCCTGGTCTGGAGGAGAATGACCGAAGGAAAGGTGCGAAGCCAAAAGCAAGAAGTAAGGGGATAGAACTGAACCATAGGAATCGAAGGGCATAACCAAGGTTGGTTATGCCAGCTGGGAGTGGAGAATCAAGTGGGGGCTCGAGGGTTGTTGCCGCTAGCAACCGTGATGCCATGGAGAGTCTAAAATATGGAATTGTCCATGTTAGACTATGTGGCAATTGGAAAGCTTGCAAAAGGGAGGCCTTAGCAAGCTAAGGGACAGAGTTCCTTCAAGGTTCCCAAAGACGATTCTAGGTAGCTTAGTATCTAGAAAGGCCAAGCGTAAATGGTTCATAGAACGCGCGAAATCAGAGTGGCGCAGCAAAAGCGGGGTCTTAAAGCTTGCCATGAAGCAAGGCTATCAAGGTTAGGGAAGTAGTTCCCGAGTGTTCAAAGAGAGGGCTTTGAACGAAAGTCGATGGTCAAGGACTTTCACGCTTGTGCAAGAACCATGTTACAGTGGTCAGAGGACTTGCCAAGCGAGATTGGCAAATCAGGGGAACAAATACCCTAGTTGAAGGTGATAACTTCAAAAAGGGTGGGCCATGGGGCCAAGCGTGGAGGAGTCCATGCATGATCACAGGCTTGTCAAGTGAGAGGACTTGGCAGTGTGGAGGAACTAGGTTCCTAAGCTGTGATCTATAGTGCGCTTTAAATATAAGTTGGTGCACCGGCGTGGGGAGTCATGCCAGGCATCCGGTGTGATGCCGTCCGTAGATGCATATACGGAGGTTGGGTTCGAGTCCCGACCCTCTAGTGCTTGGGTTCGAGTCCCAAATCACTAGGGCGTGGTGATGGTTTGGAATATGAGGACACTCATATTTCGGTGGTCATGGACTCTCAGTGGGGAGACTGGTTTGGGCACACCGCCAAGCGAGGGATGCCTCGGAGTCGTGATGCACGGTTAGATTGCTTAGTGTGAAAGCTCAGCATATCTAACTTGAACGCTTTGGTGCAAGTGGCACCAAGGACGTGGTGAGTGAGATGGGGACACCTAATCTCAGTTGCTATGAACCCTTGGCCGTAAGGGCTGGCTTGGGTGCACCGCCAAGTGTGGGGGATGCCCCCGGGGTTATAGTCAACAATTTGAAGGTCTAGAAGACCTAGTACCTATTGGCAAACCTGTTAAGGTGCCGAGGTGAGATCACTAAGTGATCTTGTGGCTAAATAAGGACAAGGTCTTTGTTTAGGTTAAGGAATAAGGTTCCTAGTTCAAAGTGTTGATTTGAACTATTGATGATGGTGTGGCTTGATCAAGGTGACCAAGTGGGAAAAGCACCTTAGGGAAGTAAGCTATGTCATTGCGATGGCATAGTGTGAGCAAGGAAAGTAGTCTCTATAAGAGACCTATGGGAGGGTCACAAGTTGGGCCATGGATAAAGCCCATAGCAGAAGGTGCTAAAGAGACTTACTAGGGGTGAACACCCTAGTCTTGGCAAAGCAAAGCCTTTGCTATGGAATCAAAGGAATACCTCAGAGAAGGAGGTAGACTTTCGGTGTTGCTGTGTGCAACAATCAACGGATAAGAGCAAAAGATGAGTGGCCAGGATAGGGCCGTGGAATCCCTTGGAAGGAATCCAAGTGGCAAAGTTAGGCAAGGAACACTAATGTGTTGGACGCTAACAAATTGCGGGAAAGGAAGTGTGTTTCCAAGGATGGATTCCGAATTGCTCCGATTTGGCAAAAGTGGAAGCTCCAAGGGAGGGAGCGGTAAGGTAGCCAAATGATAGGGCCATGGACAGCCCTAGCACAAAGTATGATAAATGGAACTTAGTGCCTAAGGTGGCACGAAATAGAAGAGAGGATGACGGTGCCCTCAAGTAATGAACTTCCTAGGATGGGGAAGTGGAGTTGCACAATCTGTGCAATTCAAGGTCTTGGAGACACCTAGGAAATTGACTTCCAAAAGTCAAAAGAGTAAAAGTTCCAAGGTGCAAACGTTCCATAGATGGAAATTGAGACTACTCGAGAAGGAATAGTGGGATTGACTTAGAGAAGGGTCTCTAAGAGGTTTAGCGAGAACGAAACCAATAAAAGGAGAGAACCACTACATGTGGTCCAATCAGTCTCCAAGTTGGAGAGACTACCCTCCTTAGAGGATGGGCAAGGCATGGTGAGCCTTTGGTGTCAAACCATTGAGGAATATGCAAAAGGCATGGTGAGCCTTCAATGTCAAACCCTTGACAAATATTGGCTAGGTGCCAAGGATGGAAATGGTAACACATGCGGGTGTTACTTTATAAAATGGTTTACCATTCGATGAGGACATCGAACTTCGTCTATGGGTGGTGGAGTTGTGAGACATAAAGTCCCTAGGCCCCAGAGTGGAGCTGGAGAGGTGCCACGTGGTAGTGGCCGAAGCGAAAGCCAAACGAGCGTAAAACGTTTGGACTAAAAGCTCCGACTTGAAAGGTTGAGAGCGGGAGTGGAACTCCCAACAAAGTGTTCGAGGAACGAGCACGAAGCGAGCAATAAGCGAGGCTCCAAAAAGGGACCCAAAGGGACCAACACATGACACATGGAAGTGTCCGAGATGGACCCGAGTTGGAGTCCGAAGTGGAGTCCGAGTTGGAGTCCGAGATGGAGTCCGAGATGGAGTCCGAGGTGGAGTCCGAGGTGGAGTCCGAGGTGGACCCGAGATGGACCCGAGATGGAGTCCGAGGTGGAGTCCGAGGTGGACCCGAGATGGACCCGAAATGGAGTCCGAGATGGAGTCCGAGATGGACCCGAGATGGAGTCCGAGATGGAGTCCGAGATGGACCCGAGATGGACCCGAGACGGAGTCCGAGGTGGAGTCCGAGATGGAGTCCGAGATGGACCCGAGATGGACCCGAGATGGAGTCCGAGTTGGAGTCCGAGATGGACCTGAGATGGAGTCCAAAGTCGAGACCGAGACCAGAGACCGAGACCAGGACCGAGACCGAGACCGAGACCGAGGCCGAGACCGAGACCGAGGCCGAGCCCAAGTCCGAGTCCGAGTCCGAGTCCGAGTCCGAGTCCAGAGCCTGAGAGGGTGAAAGCCCAAAGCGTTCGTCTCCCAGACCCTGGGGGGTTTGGTGAGCTCCAAAAGTATAGTAGGGGGGAGGACTGCAATGGAGCCAGTTTGGCCAGGAAAGGTCAGTTTGGCCCAGGAAGGCCGGACTCAGTGTTGGGTGATGAGCTGCCCACTGGGAAGTCCAAAACTAGAGTGAACACGGACCGACAAGCGGGGTAGCTTGGTGAAGTGTTCAAGAGCCGGCTCTAGTTCCCCCGGGAGATCGACTGGCCGATGCTCCCAGTCCAAGTGTGGGTGGCACTACCTACTTGGATACCAGGCGTGGCTCAACGGAACCTCGCTCTAAGCCCATGGCTAGAGCACCTAAAGGCGAAAGGTGGGGAGAGTACCCAGGTGGCTCGCGTAAGGCCACGGTGTTCCGAAATGGTGTCCCAAAGTCCCAGACTGTGGAAAGGAAGAGGGGTAGCCCTCTGGTGGGGTGACCAAGGACATAGTCACACAGTGAGGAAGTCCTCGAGGATAGTGGGACTTAGTGGTCGGGCCGGTGGGCCTTGATCCAGTGGCAGTGTTGGCGAACACAGCCAAGGACAGAAAGGGACTTGGTGGGGACCGGAACAGAGATATTAGGGAAGGCTATTCCCCATGTCTGTAGGCATCCTAAGGATGTTAAGGAGTGGATCTGGGATGATCCCTCATGGACGGATGACCCAGTCTTTGAGAGACGGGATTGGAATGCAGGTGGTGTTGGACCACCAGTGTGACCAAGGTAATTAGGCATGGCCTTAGCGTAACGGGCTGATACGTCGGTGGTACCTTGGGGTGTCGATCATGGGATCGGACATGTGGAGCACTTGGACCAAGTGCTAAGGTTGAGTGGCATGGATGCCATTCTCGGGGCTAGCAAGCCCCAAGTCCTGAGTTGGACTTATGGAGGTTGTGAATGAGACTCCTCCAAGTGGTCGGAGGTGTGGTTAAGTGACTAAAGTAGAATGGAAAAATTAGTCGCTTACACGTGCATGTCACCAACTCCAAAGCGTTAATCAATGGAGTATCACTATTGTCTGTCCTGACAATCTCTTTCATAGTGCCACCAACTTTGATATGCAGAATATTACGCTCCCAATCAATCCCTAGCTTCCTGTCATAAAACCAATCCTTCTCAAGAATAACATCGGTGTGACCAAGATCCATAACTTGGAACGAAGGATGGTCGAGAATCCCTTGAACCGTCAAAGGAATATTTGGAGCTTATTCACCGTAAACAAAGTGCTATGTCCATCTGCCATAACCACTTTGTAGATTACTGAACTCTTTTCCACAGGCAAACAAAGTTTCTTCACCACCTTGGAGCTCAAAAAATTGTGAGTAGCACCTAGATTGAAAAGAATACTAACAACACTACCCTGAATGTCCCCCTTGGCCTTTACAAGTTGATTGCGCATAGAACCATCAATCTCTACAGAGTTGATACGAACTCGAGACTTAGATTCTTGAACTTTTGCCATATGGTGTGGAAGAGCCACCACAGCAAATGCCTAAGTTGTATCCACGATGGATTCCACCACATTCACCTTAGCATTCTTTGATCCTTTCATAAGAGGACAATCCTTGCTGTGATATCCAGCCTTGTGACAATGAAAACAATTGCCCTCCATCTTGTCTTTCTCTCGCTAGTCTAAACGATCATGATCTTTACCTTAGTCTCACGGGCACTTATAATGAGCTATTAAAGGTGCAATGTTTTATCAAAGGGTTAAGCTTAGTGGATGTGCAATAGAAGGTCAAGAAGGATTTTCCAGCAACATTGACTGATGCTATCACTAAGGCTTAGATATTTTCACCCAAACCATTAGTTAACTTGGTCAACTCTAGTCAATGGGATGGTCTATAGGGAGGTCAACGTGATGACCAAACAACCAATACTTCACCTTCGGGGAAGAAACGGCCATTGTTCCGTTGTGGTTTGAAGAGTGGAGTTGGTAATGAGGCCAAAAAACAAACTTGCGGGCATATACATCTAAAGACAATGTCCCCTGCCGGATCTCTAATAGCTGGTTCATGAGATCAACCTCTTCAAATTTCTTGACAAATGAAGTGCAGAAAACCTTCGTCAAATTTGTCCAAGAAGTCGGTTTTGGATTAGTTTTGATATAGTTCTTCCACCATGAAGAAGCATGGCCCATAAGCTTCATCACAAAAAAATTTATCTTCACCTTATCCTTACAAGGATTGTGAGACCAACAACTTTCCCACAATTCCAACCAAGAATTAACCTTTTGACTATCACAAACATCCGGTGATGATTTCCATTCCACAATACCATAATCCTTGGCATGCTTGATGTACCAATGGTAATCACAAACATGAGATTGATTCAACCTTTGAGGGTCTATGTGGAGCAAGAAATCCTTAATGAGATTGATGGAATCCTTAACTTCCTTCATGTTACTCTGAACCTTAGAAATTTGGCATCTTTGCTGCACAACGACATCATTAAGAGTCTCTTCTGCATCGTTATGGCTATCATTACTAACGCCATACTCCTTATTAGGATCAATGTCTTGCTCACCTGCCATCCCCAAAAGAACATGTTGCTCCGATACCAATGAAACGAACAAGAGAGCAAACCCTAGCCCAGCCTCCCAACCCTTAAGGCATTATGGCCTTAAATCCCACAAGCCATGGAATATTCTCAAAATATTCCTATGGTTCGTATCACCTAGCTTTCTAACTGCAAAATTCATTGTCCAATGCTACCATAGAACAAGACTTGTTTGTTGGGGATGAAGTCACTGCTGGAGAAGAGAAGGATGTGATGTGTTTTGAAATTGATCTTACTCAAGAAACTATTATTATATTGGTTAAGTCAGTTTGGCTTATATAGGAACATTTCAGGTAGAACATATGAAGTAGAGGTGCCTGCCAAGTGCTTTAAACTATCTGATGCTCAAGGAATACAAATTTAGAAATGATTCAGTAATTTCTTTTGTGCATAATATTTGTTACCTGATTTTCATGTTTTCCTAAGCATTGTATTGAGTAGTGCCTCCACTGGTCAGGCAAGCTAAAAAGAGCGGAAGATAAGTGATTTTAGCCATGAATTTGAATGTAGTATTGCTGATTACAGAATTCTTCTATGACCTCAGAGCAAGCTTTTATAAGAGCCATGCATTGCTATGGATGCTAAGCTTTATTTGGTCAACCAATATTTTTCCAATGGTTTTTGAATAGTATAGGATCTATTTTCTCTTCTGATAAAGGTTATTTATCATTATTGATTTTTGTGTTTTATATACTAGTTTTATGAGGTCCAATGTATTGCTACAATGTTGTATACTAATATTATCAAAGTAAAGTTTTGATAGCTGTTGAATTGGTTTTAATCTAGACCATTAACTTTTGTATATAGGCTAGGGTTTGTGGGTTAATTGATATACACATTTTTATATTCCATTTCCATATTCTATGCACTCACATATGTGGAGTTGAGAAGTAGTTTTGATTGTCTCTAAGGAGTGTTTAGATTTGGGAATTTAATTTCGATTTAACTTTTGCATTGTCTAAATCCTCCTTTCCTTATAACTTTTTCAAATTTTTTTCTTTTCTTTTTTTCTTTTTGTTTATCTTCATGGTACAGTAACAACCTCCTCCTCCTTTGACTTTGGAATAGCAGTTGGTGCAATTGCTCAATGTTATAGTGGCATTCACGACATATGGTATAACTCTTACTCTTGCTACCAATCTTTGCATCCTATTAGTTTGTTTTCTTAATCTTACGGTATATGTTTTGTCTAAAAGGATTTAATGAGCATTCTTCCACTTATCCAAATAGAGTCTATTGAATATTTAGCCATGTACAAATGAGACAACAATGGCACTACAACTTCTATCATCATCCATATGTAAAATACAAAGTGGATGATTTCATGTTAATCCATTTTCCCAATCTTACAGTATAAAATTTGTTTAAAAGGATCATTGCTTAGTGAAAGGGACTGTATTTGGTGTTGTGGCAAATTAGATGGCAATTTTATGAGGTTCAGCATGATATCCAATAGGTCGATCCTTCAAAAATTATGCATATGTAATAGTTAAAACACTTTATACAAAGGGATCAAGAATAACTAACACCACTTACAAATGCACCAATGCCTCCTCTTGATGTTCCTCCAGATCCTAGCTTATCCATAATAGAACTTTGATTGTCTTCCATCATTCCAAGAGGAGGGGATGATATGAAGTCAATGTTGTATACTAATATTAGCTATCGAATTAATTTTAATTTGGACCACTCGTTCCTATATATAAATTAGAGTTTTTGGGTTAATTAATGCATTCCATTTCCATATTCCATGCAATCATATTAAATAGATAACTATTCATGAAAGTCATGGTAGCCACAAAAGTGTCTCCTGCATAAATATACTCCAGTCAATACAAATATTCTAGTCTAAGTATTTATTTTGGAGCTGAGGTAATAGAATGCATCTGATAGCATGTGATTTCCCAGCTTGTGGGAGGTGAATTCAATAATCATTTCTAGCGAGCCAAGTCTGACACTAAGGCTGCTGCTCACCAAGAGTGATAGAAAACCATTTAGCACCAAATGGTTTTCACACAAGACCAAGCATGGGCGGAAACAAGCTCCTCCAACATCACCAATCACATGCAATAGCAGCACTGCATTCAATTCATGGCTAAAAGTCACCAATCTCCTACTTCTCTTGTGCTCTTTTTAACTTGCATGGCTCTGGGATTCTCAATGGGGATTTGGCTATCCTAATGTTTTTAGATTGAAATCCATGGAGCTTGTTTGCATGTAATAGTAGATAAACACAATGTGTGGAGTGTTTTGATATTTATACAGCTATATAAAATGGTATATTTGTGAATTTTGTAAAAAATAGTACCTTCTGGTTTCTCGTTGAGGAATCTAAATATATAGAAACGAAAGTGATGAATCCTGTGCACCGGGTCTCTTCAGCTGAGGCAACGCCAACATATCCATGCCAACCTCAAGCATCTTCACCACCACAGACATCGTTGGTCGCTGCAAGGGATCCTCCTGCGCACACCATAGCCCGATCCGGACGATGTTCTCGAAGCCACTCAAGGAGAAACCACCACCGTCCTCGGCTTTGAGCAGCCGATCGTCCACCAAGTCCATGGCATTTCCACTGTGGAGCTTGTTAAAAGCGGTCTGGATGAGGAACACAACGTCCATCTGCGAGTCCGAGTCCAAGGAACACTCTACAGCCTTTATGTTGCAAACAAGCTCCAGGAGGACGATTTTAAAGCTATAGACGTCCGTCTTGTCCGTGACACGAGAGTGGAGCCACTCGGGAGCCATGTATCCCACCGTGCCCCTCATGACGGTCACGATGTGAGTCTTCTCCTTGTCAATGAGCTTGGAGAATCCAAAATCGGCGATCTTGGCCCCCATCTTCTCGTCCAGGAGGATGTTCTGGGGCTTGATGTCTAGATGGAGTATCTTCTCGCGGCATCCTTCGTGGAGATAGGCGAGCCCCCGGGCAACGTCGAGCGCGATGGAGAGCCTGGATGCCCAAGGCAGGGACCTGTCCTTGGCGAGGAGGTACAGCCGCATTGAGCATGTTTTACAGTGGCAAAGTTGTGGAGCTCATAGACGAGAAGCTCTTTGTCAATAATCTAAACAACGATATCGCCAGCAGCAGTGGCTTGGATTTCAAGGATGCCGAGAGATACCTGAAGATTGGATTGTGGTGTATCCAAGCCGAACAGCAATGCGACCCTCCATGAGAAACGTATTGGATATGCTCGATGGTAGCGTAGATGTTCTTGAGTTGCCACCACCTTCAAGTGAGGGTAGCTTGAGAAACTTCAGCTTGCGACCACCTGAATCCCTTAACTTCAGCTCCAGCAGTCTGTAATCTTACACCACCATATTGAAACACGTCCCACAAGAAATATCTCTGGAAAAGAAATCAGCTTAGTGACTCTAATATTCTGGTATTAATATCTTCTAAAATAATAAAGGTAATCAGCAGAAATACTTGACTCCAACTGTTTTCGCATTGTAAATGAGTTAACTTAGTGTCACAGTCTGGGTGGTGTAGTTGGTCATCACGCACACTAGAAGTCAACCCGGGCTCACGGATTTTTCCATGTTGCAGTCGTATAGTGCCGCGTCGAAGCCAAATCCGCGTAGTCAAAAAGACGTTGACTTCGCAGCCATAACCGCGTACAAACACTTCATACATAAACCCCTAACTCTCTCAGTTCGTCATACGATATTGATTTTTGCGATCAACAATGACGCAAACTTGTCTGAGAGTTTCCACTGCACGTCTTTTGAGCTGCTTGTCCCTTGTTCTCGTTATCACGTCCCGTGTCCATGCAGACATTGCCCTCGTCGGAGCAAACAATGCCGAGGACACCGACGGTGGCAAGCGCTTCAACTCGGTGATGGGGATCTCCGGGGCCTTCAAAGTCCTGGGCGATGCAATCAACTTCATCCCGTCGCTGTTGCACTATGGTCTCGACGGTGTTCCCACAAAACTAGTGACAAAGGTTGTCTTCACGGTCGAGAAGCAGCTCCAGCAGGGTGCGGTTGCTATCACATTTGGGACGGGCAGTCCCGGCGAGTTCCAGATCCAATTTAATGCTCCATCTGCCGATAACTACGAGGGGATCAAAGGGGTAATATACCACGAGATGGCTCACGTCTGGCAGTACTTTGGGCAAGGAACTCCCAGTGGAGTGACTGAAGGAGTGGCTGATTATGTCCGGCTCAAAGCCGGGCTCGCTCCATCTCACTGGGTGAAGCCGGGCGGTGGTGATCGCTGGGACCAGGGCTACGATGTTACTGCCTATTTCTTTGATTACTGCAATAGCCTCCGGGGAGATTTTGTGTGGCAGATAAATGCGAGGCTTGCAAATGGTGCGTGGAGTGAGTCTGTGTTCAGTGATTTGCTTGGAAAGAGCGTACAGGATTTGTGGACTGACTACAAGAACAAATACGGTGGGTAATTAAAACAGTATTTGGTTGGAAACAAATTCTCTTATATATGCTTTACTAAAAAGAAAATAAGTATTTTTTATCTTGCACAAGCATTTCTACCACCTGCTATGGAATAAATTCTTCTTGCAAAGTTTCCTTGTTTGTAAAAACGCCTTTTTAGCGAGCCAAGTCTGAGATAGAGATTTATACTCCTGAACTTGCACTGCTGCTCATGAGGAGGGACGAAGCCTGTGCAGCAGGTCTCTCCAGCTGAGGGAACGCCAACACATCCATGGCACCCTCGAGAAGCTTCATCACAACTGGTCGCTGCAAGGGATCCTCCTGATCATAGCCCGATCTGGACGATGTACTCAAAAGCCACTCAAAGAAACCATCCTCGGCTTTGAGCAGTTGGTTGTAGACTACGGAGTTTCCATTGTGGAGCTTGTTGAAAGCGGTCTGGGCGAGCAACACGACGTCCATCTGCGAGTCCGAGTCCAAGGAACACTCCACGGCCTTTATGCTGCAAACACCAGGAGGCCGATTCCATAGCTATAGCATCGTGGGGTGCCGCTTGTCGCGAATCCCGGCACACTTCAGGTTGGAACCAAAGATTCCACCATACCCCCATGATCTCCGGAGGGGTTTTGGAACACGTCGGTCTTGTCCGTGACACGAGAATGGAGCCACTTGGAGCCATGTATCCCACCGTCACAACGTGAGTCTTGTCCTTGTCGATGAGCTTTGAGAATCCAAAGTCCGCGGGCGCCCATGTGGTGCCCATCTTCTTAGAAAGCCGTGAAACTAAGAGGTTGCTCTTGCAGCGAGCAAGTGAAGTACTGATACCTGGTTGTGGGCGGTGGCATTCTGAATATATAAATCATGCTCAGATAGTATTTCTTATCTTATTGAGAATCTTTAATTTATAATAATGAAGTGTAAGTAATGAAGTGGCATGTAAATCTAAATAAGCAAATAGTGCCACCCTAAATAAACGGGGGTGCTGAATTGTGCATTTTACCCGCTCTTGGGCGGGCTCACAATCGGGAATTGGGCAAGAAAGGGTGGTATCTCCTAGATCGCCATCACAAGTCTGGTTAACAGGGTTGCAAATGGGGCCACTGAAAGAAAAGCGGAGCAAGAACAATGGATTTCACTTCAACACACGCATTGATTCATATATGGCTATATATATATATACAACTTCAATCAAATCGGAAATCACAAGACTTGGATATGAAGACTACTTTTGATATGAATCGTCTTGCTTGTTGTGTTCATCATTATTCTTACACTCCCCCTTCAAGCTGAGGGTGCTTGACACTCCAAGTTGATTCCTTAGCTTGATGAATGTGAGCTCCGAAAGTGGCTTGGTTAGAAGGTCTGCCAATTGATACTGTGAAGGAATGTATTCCAGGTGAAGATCTCCAGCTGCTACACGTTTGCGAATGAAGTGATGCTGCACGTCTATATGTTTTGTACGAGCATGAAACACAGGATTCTTTGACATGGCAATTGCACTTCTACTGTCGCAATGCAGAATGGTCACATCTGATTATTGTTGATTGAGTTCTCCAAGTAATTGACGAAGCCAAATGATCTCCTTTGCTGCTGTACTGGCAGCTACGTACTCTGCTTTTGCACTGGAAAGAGCAACCGTCGTTTGCTTCTTGCTTCCCCATGAAACCGGAGCACCAGCAATTATGCAGCAAATTCCGGAGGTTGAATGTCGTGTATCCAAGTTGCCAGCCCAATCTGCATCGCAGTAAGCTTGAAGAACAAGTTTGGACTGACCTGAGCATTTGTAAACCAGTCCATGAGCAGCTATTCCTTTCAAATACCTCAAAACTCTCTTCGCCATCTACCAATGATAACAACTTGGAGACTGCATGTATCGGCTGAGGAGACCAACGGCAAAGGAGATGTTGGGGTGAGTTATGTTGGCGAGGTAGAGTAGTCCTCCAACAAGCAATTGGTAGACTAAGGGCTAATCAAATAAATCATCCATCTTGCTTGTGAACTTGATGCCAATGATGACTGGCGTAGCCACGGATTTGCAACTTGTCATGTTGAACTGGTTGAGAAGCTTCTTCACATATTAGCACTGTGTGAGGGTGATTGTCCTGTTTGCTTCATCCTTGTCAACTTCCATCCCTAACAGCTGCCGCACAGCTCCTAAGTCCTTCATCACAAACCTGTCCATAAGCTTGATCTTCACATCCTTCAAAACAGTGTCATTGTTGCTGACAATCAAACAGTCGTCCATATAAACTGCTATCACAACAAAGTGATCACCCTGCTGAAGAAGATATAGATTTCCATTGCTGTTCAACCTCTGCATACCGAGATCCATAAGAAAAGAATCCAAACATTCATACCATTGACAGGAAGCCTGCTTAAGGCCATAAAGAGCCTTGCAAAGCTTGCAGACTATAGCGCACCTTATCTCTCTCCCCTTAAGCCAACTGGAAAAGGGGCAATTGCTTGATGAGAGAGCCCTTAGTGGCTATTTTATCCCCACTTATCCCCCAAGGTTCCAAGGATCCACAGTGATAGTATATCCAAATCTCATCCCATACACTCACCCCCCCTTCAGAGATGTCAATGTCCTCATTGACTATTGACTAGGGGTTGTACCCTCTTCAGAGATGTCAATGTCCTCATTGACTATTGACTAGCAACCCCTACTGAGCCAAGGGGAACCAGCACCTCCATTTCCGCACTCAATCTACCAATCCTTCCATTGTGTAGACCAGTTATTCCATGTGAGGGTGTAGACCAGTTATTCCATGTGAGGCAACTAGTCATCCACCCGTACCGCAGTCCCACGGTGGATACCTTCGTCTGTGGATACTCCACACAAGAGGAAGGACGTACGCATGGATGCCCAATACGTACGATTTCAAATTTAGGGGTAGGAATATACCTTGCTCAAGGGTATATTATATTTTAAGTAGCCACTAATCAATGGGAATTGAACCCGTGCCATTTGCTCTGATACCAACTGTAGCACACCTTATCTCTCTCCCCTTAAGCCAACTGGAAAAGGGGCAATTGCTTGATGAGAGAGCCCTTAGTGGTTATTTTATCCCCACTTATCCCCCAAGGTTCCAAGGATCCACGGTGACAGTATATCCAAATCTCATCCCATGATCACATGCGCTACACTGACGAGTTTGGAGCACCGTGATCCGAAAAGCTCAAAGCCTGGGGGTTGCCGCATAAATATCTCCTCCTTCAAGTTCCCATTAAGGAAGGCTGTTTTTATGTCCATGTGATGTGCGCACAAACCAAACTCCGTTGAAAAAGCCAGAAGCGTTCTAATACTTGTTTGCTTCACAATTGGTGAGAACGTCTCATCAAAATCCACTCCAGGAACTTGTGAATATCCTTGAGTAACAAGTCTTACTTTGTAGCGCTATACTGATCCATCAGGATTTCTGTGAAGCTTGAACACCCAGCATGATCCAACAACTTCATGTCCTTCAGGAGTTTCCACCAAGTCATAAGTCTGGTTCTCATCAAGAGAATTCAACTCATCTTGCATTGCTGAAATCCACTTATCTACATCAGGAGCTTGAATCACCTGCTCAAAGTTGATTGGTTTAGAAGCTATTTCTGTTGCTGCAAAAGACCACTACTTAGGATGAGGTGCTCTGCTTGATCGTCCAAATGATTTCTGCCCATAGTTCTCCATGTTGAATAGTAGATCACGTGTGAGCCTGTCGACTTCTCCAGTTCATGCACAATGAGTAGCAGCGCCCTGTTCTTTAGGAAAAAAGATCCAGAGACTGGTGTTGGATGGTTGTCTGCTGAAGGAGATGAGGGATAGATGATTGTCAAATCATCGTCATCTTCATCATTGTCTTCAACACCATCCCAACTCCATTCTTTTGGAGTCTAGTTCATGTTTTGATCTAAGCTTCCTACTTCTTGAACACGATCTTTGTAGAGTGTTCCTTCATCAAAACGAACGTCAGTGCTTACAAAAATTTGATGATTACCAGGCTGGTACAGGCGATATCCTTTTGAATTGGAATCATATCCAATAAGAAAGGCTGGCTTGCTTCTGCTCTCCAACTTGCCGAGATGCTCATCCACCCTTTTTGCAAAGCTTAAACAACCAAAACACTTGAGATGCACCACTGATTGTCTTTGACCAGTCCAAAGCTCTTCTAGGATCTTGTTGGGATTGCAAGAATGAGGGAGAAGGTTTTGAATGTGCACAACTGATCCAACTGCTTCAGCCCAGAGGAATTTTGGTAGTCCTGATTCTTGAAGGAAGCACCGAACTGCGTTCATGATTGTCTTGTTCTTGCGCTCAGAGACTCCATTCTATTGAGGGGTATAAGAGCAAGAGTGCTGATGAAGAATTCCTTGTTCAACACAAAACTGCTGAAAGGACTTGTTGACGTATTCCCCTCCTAAATCAGTACATAAACAACCAACCCTCTAACCAGTTTTCATTTCGGCTTCTGCTACGAATTGCTTGAATTTGCTGAAGACTTCATCTTTGTGATGAAGAAAGAAGACGTTCGTGTGCCTGGAGAAATCATTTGTAAACATCACAAAATACTTTGCACCATTCTGAGCAAACAGTCGCATGGGTCCACAAACATCTGAGTGAATGAGCTGCAAGGGATGAGTGCTTCTGATCATAGTAGGTTTGAAAGTATGACAGGTTTGCTTGCCAAGAATGCAAGTGTGACATTTTGCTGAACTTTGAAAAATGTGGTCGTTGAAGCCATCCACAAGCTCCTGCTTCTGCATACACCTCATGAGAGAGGGATTGGCATGTGCAAGTCGAGAATGCCAGAGAGAACTATCTACAGTCATGCATATCTCAGGAGCGTTCGATTTTTCTCCAGAAGCTATCTCCTTCTCAAACAGGTTACCACATCTGGGAAAATGCAGTAATGGACGACCATTTGCAAGAACTTGACATTGATGTTTGGAGAAATTGACATCCAAACCTTCATCCATAAGCCTGGCTACAGAAACCAGATTCTTCACTATCTTTGGAACATACCACGCATTCTTCAAGAGCAGAGACTTTCTTCCTAGTGGAACTCACACATCCCTAGTTGTGCGAATAGGTAAAATGCTTCCATCTCCCACACCAATGCACTTCCCTTTTGCAGCACGCAACTACACAAAGTTTGACCCGCTTTGCATCAGGTGTCTCTCTGAACCTAAATCAATGGTCAGTTTTTCAGAAACATTTGGAACTACTACCTCAAATGATGCCGCAAGTTCCTGTGTTTCCCCTTCCTGAGAATTTGCTGCGAGCCTTATGTTCATGCGCTACAGCCAAGCTGCAACTGGGCAATCCTTGGAGTAGTGTCCTGGCATCCCACAGGTCCAGCATTCCTGTTTGTTCTTGCCCACAAAACAATCCCAAACTGCTGCTTCTTTACCAGAATTCCTTGAATTCTGCTGCTGCTGTGGATTTCCCCTAAACCTGCGACCTCTGCCTCGTCCTCCTCTTCCGCGACCTCCTCTGCCTAGATGATTTCCAGCCCATAAAGCTGAATCAGTCCCTGACTGATTGCTTGATGCAGAAACATTTGATGTAGACTGTGAGATCAAAACATGGGAAGGCCTCTGATCAAAGTCCATAATCAAACCTCTCGCAGCCAGCTCCGAGCATAAAGTTTGCTCAGCTTGTTCAAAGTTGAGCGACATCATGCGAACGGTAGGGACAAAAGAACTAAAAGAAGAATCTTGCATGGCCTCGCAAAGTGCCAGAACTTTTTTGCTTTTGTTGAATGCCGCTGGACTGCCTTCAAGTCAAGCTCCATCCACAGATCTTGCATCTTGGCGAGGAACTCTTCAAAGTTCTCGCCTGGATGAAAACGGGTCTCATGAATGCAAGTCTCAACCATGCTGATCTTGGAGAGGGAAAGAACAGCATACTTGTTGTGGAGATGAGCCCAGATCTCACAAGCACTCTTATGATGCAAACGCATCATAATCTGCAAGCTTAGAAAGAATCAATCCTTTTGCTCAAGATTCCTTCTTCTCCAGCGCAGCTTGTTCCCCTGGATCAAGCTGTTGTCGAGCTGCTGCAACAGAGGCACGAATTGCCTCTTCATCCATGACTTCTCCTTCCACCAAAGTTGAAGCTCCCAACGCAGCAGGGGCTTGCCGCGTACAAGCATCTGCAGCAATTGTCAGTGGTGAAACGATTTCCCAGAGTTCTTCCATCTGCAGCACGCGCATCATTTTCTCGGACCAGGTGTTCAACCCTCTCCTCCCATCAAAGGCAGTGACTCCCTGAAGCAAGATCAATCCAACTTTGCTGCAGCTCATGATGTGAGGCACAAAGAAAGGAGAAGAAAGAGTTCAGAAACTGAGCTCCGATACCATGAAAGAAAAGCGGAGCAAGAACAACGGATTTCACTTCAACACACGCGTTGATTCATATATGGCTGTATATATATACAACTTCAATCAAATTGGAAATCACTAGAGATCTGATCACGATTCGGACTGCTTCTGATATGAATCGTCTTGCTTGTCATGTTCATCATTATTCCTACAGCTGCCAAAACAAGCGCAAAGTCACATCTCTTGTTGCAGAAGGAAGAGAATTGCTGTGCGGTGGAGCTGGCAAATGAAGTGATCAACACCACCACGAGCCCGAGGGAAATGCTGCGATGATCCATGGCAGAAACGTGTAAAGTGGTTTAAAAGCTCTAGAAGAAGTCCAAAGTCTCTTGCGTCTGGTGAGGAGCTAGATTTGTCAGATTGAAGCTTTTGGAGGAATTCTTCTTTTCTTCTGCTAAGCCAGAAAAACCTCCTCGCTTCTTCCAAGTTTTCCGGACTCTCTACTTCTAGCCAACGGATAAACAAGAGGTATTTCAAAGAATCAAGGCTCTTCGTCCACACCCCTATCAGCCTCACTGGAAGTCTGGTTACCTTCTCGGTCGCTTGCACCAAAGCAACTGTAGTTGAACTTTGACGTTCCCAGATGCCACAGTTTTGCGTTTCCTCACACAAAAGCTGTTTCTATAATCTTAACTGTCAAATGGTAATTTTCTGCTGCCTGGTTTTATTGAACAGTCGGGCACTAGATGTTCCAGGTGTGAACTTGGGCTCAGACATTTTAGCATTAATCGTGACGACTGACTAGCGTTCAATTGAACTTCACAACTCGGCCGAACAAGGAGAAGCAGATCTTATGAATTTTGACATTGCGAATGCAATGCCAGAAGAAAAGCTAGATCTTAAAGAGCAAGCTGACTGCCGCCACCAGAGGGGTTTGAGAGAGAATCGAGGCTGCTTTACTTGATCTGGCATGGAGGATGTTTGGACAGGTAAGTTTCCATCAATTCACTTATTTTCTTTTTTTTATTCTTTCTTAGAACTGGATTGGGGAAGGATTTAGAATCACTTGAAATTTATAAGTAATTAGTTCCTTTCTGCATGGGAAATTGAACCATTCAAACATAACCCAAAAGAGTAGCCACCCATCTTTTAGATTTTCTTTTTAAAACTGTCACCACTGAAATGATATTAATTTTAGTGTAACTTCCATATAAATCCTAATAGAGCACACCCTTTCAAAAAGGTCTTTAAAATTTTATTATGCAACTTAAATGACTTTGCTAATCAAATTTCAAACACTCTTCTTCCTTTTCTTCAATTGATTGATGTTCCTTTAGCTGCTACCATTCTCGCTATTGTTGCTCTTAATGCTGCCTTATCATTCTTGTTATTTACATTTCTGCTTTTTCATACTAAACACTTTTCTTTTCCCTTTAGACTCCATTTCAAAACCCTTAAACCCTATTTGTGAAATATTTTGTAAGTCAATAAAAATTTTCAAGGCTTTGAACTTAACTCTTTGATTCAGTCGTAATGTATAACAGTTTTAATTGAAGTAAAAAAATTTGATTTAACAATCACTCACTTCCATAGCATTATGAAAGATATATTCTTCTTCTTTATCACTTTGGGCCATCAATTTAGCGGGAGAGGGGGGTTCTGGGAGCTCAATCTTTCTGTAGGTGAAAGAAGGCTACATAGATCTCTTCCTTAATAAATTTTTTATCAAGCCCCCACCCACCCCAAAATTCCTACTGCTCACGACATAGAAGAAGACTATGTTCATCTCTCTACCCCTCTTTTTCTCTTTCTAGTTCCTTCTAACCTTAAGAAGGATGGGATTTGTTGTGATACTTTATCATTGTGTTGCTCTTCCTCCTCTTCTTTATCCCCATACTGGCACTAGAATGTTGTATGTAGTCGACAAGCATGAAACCGCAGGGAAAATGGATTTAGCAAGCTCGAGCTAAAGCCAGACCACAAGAAGAGACCACTCTGGGTTGGACCTGATGGCCATATCTTTCTCAAGACGTTTTCTCCGCTACACAAGCAAGCATACGGCTTTCTCATTGTGACTGCCGAGCCTGTGTGTCAGTAAGCTTCAGGTCTTGCTGATATGAGAAGTTCTTACACTCAAGTATTTTCTTTGAAACATTGTTCCAGGCCAGAACATATGCATGAGTACAATCTCACACCACATCCTTTGTATCCGGCTGTCTCCATTGGTCTTGAGACTCAGATAGTCATTACGGTGATGGAATGGCTGTCGAAAGCAAGGCTCCGGCAGAAGATTGTGAATTTCATCAAAGAGTCGACTCTCAACTATGGCAAAGTAAAACTAGTTCTGAAAAAGAATCGTTATTTTGTAGAATCTTCTTATCTAGAGGTATGGTGCAACTTTGATTGGTGAAACTTACTCTGTCATGCAGATTCTGGAGAGGGTTTTAAAGGATGATGTCATCTCTCGAGCCAGAATTTTATCGGAGGCATTTGAAAGCTTTTCTTTCAAATCCTGTCTAGCTTTCTCACTGCAAAATCTTCTAGGCAAGTGCAGAGCACGGTTTTATGATCAACAAGTCATTGTCCAATAGAACAAGAATTGCTTGCCGGGGATGAAGTCACTGCTGAGGATGTGATGTGTTTTGAAATTGATCCTGCTCAAGTAACTATTCATGTATTGGTTAAGTACACATGAACTTTTCAGGTAGAACATGTGAAGCAGAGGTGCCTGCCAAGTGCTTTAACCTATCTGATGCTTGAGGAATACGACTTTAGAAATGATTCGGTAATTTCATAATATTTGTTACCTTTTTCCTAAGCATATGACGTAGCTTTTATAGGAGCCATGCATTGCCGTGGACACGGGAAGAACTAGCATACCGCCCGCGCGACAGCACGCTGAGAATCCCGTCCACCAGAGCCTTGCTCCTTGGCGCCCGAGTCCAAACCCAAACAAGACAACGCTACTCAAAACACACTCATACAGACTCAAGCAAGTTCACCTTCATGGCAAAACACCATCATAGAGCCCAACTTTGCTGCAGTCTTTGACGAACCTGATGATCATTGCCATGAAGTGTGTCTCAATGGGGACTGGTACCCTATGAAGCAAAAGATGCGACGATTCAACAACTCCCTTTTGCCGGACATCAAGATTGAAATCAAGAAGTTGCTTGCTGCAGATTTTATTTACCCAGTAGAACACTCTCAATGGATCTCCAATGTCATCCCAGCATGCAAAGTGAACAGCAAGCTCCACCTTTGCATAGAATTTAGAGTGCTCAACCAGGTCACAGCCTGCAACCATTTTCCTACACCGTTCCTTGATGAGATTGTGGACGAAATGGCCTACCACCAGTTTTATTCTTTTATGGATGGATTCTGAACCAGCTTCAGATTCATCCTTCTGATCGTGCACTCACTGCTTTTTGCAGAACTTGGGGAGTTTTCACTTATAATGTGCTCCCTTTTGGTTTGTGCAATGCTGTTTCAATGATTCATGACACACTCTTTCCATGATCTCTTGGGAGGAGCTCTATGTGTGTACATGGATGACTTATGCACAGCTTCCTAGATGTTCCAGGATCATCTCCAACATTTGGAACAGGTCTTTAGTCAGTGCTGACGACACTATTTCTCACTCAACCCAGCAAAGTGCAAGTTTGGGGTCACCAAAGGTTGGGATTTGATGTCTTTGCTCAAGGCATTTCTCCACATGCATCCAAGTGCTAGGACATCATCCAGCAACCTCCTCCTTCCACAGTGAAATAGTTGTGAAGTTTTCTTGGCAAGACGGGATTCTTCAAGAGGTTCATCCAGGATTATGCTGCTCTGACTTGTCCTCTGGTGGCCGTACTCAAGCATGACACCTCTTTCTCTTGGGGACACACTCAGCAACACATTTTTTATCATTTGAAAGTAGCATTGAGGTTGCCACCCATTCTCTCACCACTGGTATTGGGCTAACCATTTGAGATCTTTGTCACGGTTGGGGATGAGGCATTTGGGATTTGCCTTTAGCAACCACATGCAACAAACTTTGCATCTCACTCATTCAGGAAGTCCGAGAGCAAGTTTCTTGAGGTGGAAAAAGAGGCTGTGGAAGTGGTTTATACTCTCCAAGGTTTCAAACACATTCTACTGGGGAGTGATATCTTTTTCCAAGTTTCTAACAATGTTCTAACATTTCTTTTACAGCAAAACACTCATGCTCCATGGAATTTATTGTGGATATTTGTGATTCAAGAGTTCAAGCCTTGTTTTGGGCTGAAGAAGAAGCGTATTCTCGACCCTAGCCAGTTGACAGTGGCTATGGCTTAGGAGTTTGCAGTCCCAGCATCTCTGATTAAGGTGGCAAAGCACTTGGACACTAGCTCTCTTTTGGACCACATGTCCAAGACACAGCAGCAAGCTTTGGGGATCCAAGCATGGTATTATTGTGTCTTGGGAGGTTCCCTCTATCACCACACCACACATGGGGTCTTGCTTCACTATGTCACCGAGGCTGAAATCCCAAGCTCTTGCAAGCTTTTCACTCGTGCTCTAGACACTTTGCAGGCAAAACAACAGCTTAGCTTCTTTTATGAAATGGTTTCTACTGGCCTTCCATTCACCACAACACAGCCAAGTATGTGTTTCCAGTGCCAGCAATTCAACCCCCACAACAGTATTCCACGTCTTCCATTTCAGTTTGTGGTCTCCACTAAGCCTTTCTTCAAATGGGGTTTAGACTCCATCGGCCCTATTTCTCCCCCAAGCTCAGATGGACATTGCTATATTTTGATGGCAGTGGACTATTTCACAAAGTATATTGAGGTAGTTCCTCTTAGGTGAGACATCTACAACAAAGTTCCTATATGAGTTTATTATGTGCTGCTTCAGGGTTCTAGCTATTCTCTTTTCTGATCATGGTGGTGCTTTTCTTGGATGAGTTGTGGAGTATCTCTTGCAGAAACTTCACATCCAACATGTCAAGAGAAGTAGCTACTTTCCACAATTCAATAGGCAAGCTGAGTCCAGCAACAAGATCCTCAAGGCTGTCCTCTCCAAGTTGGTGGATGAGTATCCAAGGAAATGGCACAAGCATTTACAAACAGCACTGTGGGCATTCTAGATGATGTACAAGATAGATATCTAAGCCACACCATTCTCATTGGTCTATGGGACTGAAGCTGTGCTTTTAGTGGAGCTACAAGTCCCTTCACTCCAATTCTCTTTGCAACATGCTGCTGAGTTCCAGCTCTCTGACGATGACAAGCTTCAGGCTAGAGCCTGGGATCTCCTAGCTTTGATGAACAGTGACGACATTCTATTGAGCACCTTCACACTGAAAAGTGTCAACTCAAGGCCAGGCAGCAAATACCAATGGACAGTTTGTTCTTCTCAAGGATCATACCCTTGCTACTAAGTTCTCTCCATAGTGGCTTGGTCCTTTCTTCGTCAAGTCTGCCACCCCTGGAGGAGCATACACACTCATAGATGGGACTTGTTAGGCACTAGCTTTGACCACATGGTCTATCCTAGGGCTCATAATGAAGCAGTAGTGTAATGAGCTTTTGAGGTAGTTCAAAGGTGGTTGGGTGGTGAAGAACCTCAAGAAGAAGATAACATAGTTTAGGGATATTAAATCTTTATCTTTTAGTGCCAATCCTTCTATTGAAAATCATTGTGATGAGGGAACAAGCATCACAAGCTAAAGTTTATGGTGGCTACTTTGGATGCAAAGGGGTTAAAGAAGTAAAAGTTTTTTGTGAAGAATTATAAACAGGGTTGTCATCATTGCAGCAAGTTGAGACACTACAATGTTGATTATCCACAGCTAAAGAATAAGTAGTAGGGCAAAAAGAATAGCTAATCTTCTATTGACAGTAAGTCAAATATTAAAAAGTTGCAAACTTTACAACATGAGGATGACAAGGATCCAAGTGAGACCTTTACCTGAGGTTATCCAAGGGGAAGAGGAATACGAAGTGGAGGTTATCCTCAATGCGCACAAGAATAAACGATAAGAACACGAGGTGAGAGAGTTCCATGTGAAGTGGAAAGTATTTCCACACTGCGAAATAACATGGGAACCGGAGAAGAACTTAACAAATGCGCGAGATCTAGTGGAGGAATTTCTGCAAAGTAAAACCTTATATACTTATGCAAAGTTCAATTAAAAGCATCCATTTGTGAAGTTGAGCAATGGCATAGGTTGGGACCTGAAGGCACGCCGAAGGTAAGCTAATTAGCATGGGTTAACTAAGTCGACCAAGTATAGAGAACTACGCCCAACTCTCCACAGGGATGTCAAATCCGTAGACGTATTCTACAAAGGTTGGGTTCGAGTCTCAACCCCCTAGTAAAGCAAGGTTAGGTTCAAGTCCCAACCCCATACTAGGGCATGGTGGGGTGAGGGGTATAGAGACACTTATATTCTGTTGTCATGGGCTCTTGGCCAGGGAAGCTAACTTAGGCACACTGCTAAATGGAGGGATGCCCTCGGAGACATGGTCAACAAGTCGTAGAATAAAAAGAGATATTCGATGTGGGCATTGAACTTCTTCTATGGGTGGTGGAGTTGTAAGGAACCAACTCCCCGAGGTGTTGTAAGCTAAAGGATCCCCAAAAGCATGACCAAAATGACAAAGAGTTCATCAGATGGGACCGAGTTTGAGATCGAGTCCAAGACCGACTCTGAAACCAAGTTCGAGATAGAGTTCGGGATCGAGTCCGAGGCCGACTTAGAGACCGAGTTCGAGACCGAGTTCGAGACAGAGTCTGAGATCCGAGATCGGGTCCGAGACCGGGTCCGAGGTCGAGTCCAAAGTCGAGTCTGAGATCAGGTCCGAGATCGAGTATGAGACCGAGTCTGAAGTCGGGTCTAAGATCGAGTCCGAAACCGAGTCCAAGTACTAATATAGGTCAGGGGTGGGGGGGGGGGCTACAAGGGGTTCCAAAAGTATAGTAGAGATAGTGAGGTTCAGGAATCAGTCTTGAAAGAACTCTTCAGTGGTGCTTCTAAACTGACTTGAGGTTAAGACTGGGGCCGAGGGGCCTTGGGTGGGAGTGAGCATGGACTCGGGTAGTGCTGGAGGGGCCACCTAAGGAAGTGCTCAAAAGTAGCTCCCATTCCCGAAAGGGAAACCGACTATGGTGCTCCTGGCTCATGTGGAGTGGTGCCCCACTTGAGTACCTTGCAACTCATTAGTCCTCGCCCTTCCTAGGGGCTTGGACTTTCCCTTTGGGATGGAAGTGGGGGGGTAGAGGTACCCATATTGGCCTGTTAAGCCACGGTGTTTCACCCTAGCATCCCAAAGCATGTGTTGCACCCAAGACTTGGGATTTAGAGGGTCCCATGATCAAGTCTTCTGGTACCAAGGGATGTTAGGAATCTGGAGGCTTGGTGTGCTTGGCTGCTTGTGCTTACGGGGAGTGTAGCCAAACCTTAAGTTCAATCTAACCCGAGGAGGGGGATTGGGAGAGATTTGGGAATCCATGGATGAATGACTAATGTTCTGTTGCTCGTGTAGTGAGTAGTTAAAACCAAGTAGGACCAAGTAGGAGCTAGTACCATAGGCAGGAACCTTGGCGGGGGAATTTAGCTAAAGCTAAAGCAGTGTTGGTTGGATAGATGAGGTAAACTAGCAAATTGGAAAGAAAATTTTGTGGCTTACAACATAGTAGCAACGAGAAGACTTCCAGGCAACAGCAACATCACCATTACTAAAGATTATACACTCTTCCTCAATTCACTACACTATAGGATCTAGGATTGTACATCTTCAAGGGCTTTTTATATCTCTGGGAAACTATAGATGCCATACAGATGGAGATTAAGCAAGGGCAGTGTACCTCCACTAATTTCATGACGAACTCAAGTCCCTCACATTGGTAGGCATAGTCGATATAGGAGAGATGAGACTGGGGACCATGGATAAAGCATAAAGTTCAAAACCACTAAGGATTGGGAGCATGTGTTTGTGGAGTGAGTGGCAGGCTACACAAAACCAGACTCTTGTTTCCTTAATTTGAATTGCACAGAATCAGACTTTAATTCCATTGATCCTTCATTCGTTATTACCCCCCAATATACTCTTTCCTGATTTCAAGCATGTCAAAACCAGATATCTATGGTTTTTTGGAGGATAAATATGAAATCCCCATTCAACAAAGGGAGAACAAAGGAATGGTATATTTAGCCTACAAACAAATCTATTACAAAATCTTAAAATTGATCATTATATCCATTAGGCAAGCTTTAAAATTGCAGAGCTTGAGAAGTGTTTTTAAATTTCTTTTAGTGTTTGGATTTATATTTATATTTATTAAATCAAAATTTGAAACATGAAAAAATGTTAGTTCAAGTCAAACTAATGTTTTTCTTGTGTTTTAAAAGTTGTGAACTGATGAACTCAAAACCTACCCTAACTCTATCTTGCCACTCTTTTCTTGGTAATGTTTGTGCCAGATTGAGAAGAAGAGGTGTTGGGTTTCTATGAGAATGCCCCTTTCTTCTTGTCTCTAGAGGGTTTGCTACTGATGTATAGGGCCTGCTCACAAGAAGCATCCCAAGAGGCCTGATTATGTTCTTGAACTCTTCTTCCAGCAAAGCCAACTCAAGCGTTTGACCTGGAATGTGGCTGAACTCAAAGAGGCTGAGTCTCCTACCTCTAAAGAACAAGCCAAGGCGGTGATTCTCTGCTTTGTCACCCCGGTCCACAAAACTTGCAGATAGGTCGCAACAGTTTTTCAGGTCCATCCATATGTTTAGGAATTTCTAGGTAAGTGTCATTTCAGCATTCTCAGCTTTGGCTGAGAAAACAACTAGAAGAGCATCCCAGTTTGCATGTGCATCCTTCACAATCAAGCGAGTGTATGTACTCATCACCCAATCCAATTCCAATCATAGATAGCGCCTTGCAATTGCAACTCGCTCTGTTCTGCCCATGATACCCCAGCAGTCCTTAACAATGAGGATGAGTTGGCTTTGGAACACCATGTCACAAAGTTTATTCATGTGAATTTGTTAAGCATCTTCTCCCAACTGTCCCAGTTTCCAGGAGACGCAGGAGGTGGAGACCCATTAGAATCTAGAACAAATCTAGTAATGAGGTGGTGGTGGAGACTAGTCTTTCCTAGGGATGGTTTGGCCACATATCCTAGAGCAGCAAGGGTATCACTGCATCTCATCCCGCCTCTTGTAACTCGTGCAAGTGTTGTGAGCGCTTGTGCCCTCTCCTCGTTTCTTCTGTGCCAGTTCAGATTGGCCATTGGATTGTTTCAACCTGTAAGAATTTTGCTCAATTAACTTCATAGCATGTCGGTTACATCATTATAGAATCGTTTGGATGTGTCACTGGACAAGCTGATGTCACTCCCCCTTAAGGAACGTGTCTGCTTTTGGAAGATGTTGTGCTTGATTCAAGGAAGTGGCTTCGTCTTTAAAGGATGACTACAGCCTATTTCCCAACTCTGTCATCCTGTTGATGTAGTCCTCTGTTCTTTGTCGACAATTGACCTACTAGCAAACGATGTTCATCTCCATCTCCTGCCACAATCTCTCCACCAGCAGCACCCAAACCCTCTTTCACCCACCTTGCTCTGGAATCCCTTGATACACCTCCTGGTAACTGAATTGCCGGGGCACATTCATGAGGAGCTCCTCCTGCTGCTGCTGCTGTTGCTCGGTGGTGACATTGGATCGATGCAAGAGGTTCCAGCACAAAAGCCCTGATAAGAGCACCAGTGCGACCACCGCTCCACTAGCAATGAAACTATAGCGTACGAGCTCAGGAGTATACGATCCCAAAGCGGTTTTGTCTGCAAGCCCTCCAGTCACGTACACAATAGCCTGGGCGGGCTGGAATTGGACAGGAAAGCCCTGACGCCAGCAATAAATTTAAATCGCCCGTAGACTTGCAACTAAAAAGATAAAAAGATAGATGAGCTATTTATTAGTGCGATTTATTCTTAATAGCAAACCAAGTGCAAGCATTTCCAATCTAGCTGCCATAGTCTAGGATCTCGCAGTTATCAGTCTTGACATCCCAGAATGTAGCATCATGTAGCTCCTCATCATCAATATTATGGTAGTTACTCTCAGATCCCACGTAGAAGTCCATGTTGCATCCATAACACGTGTCATCCACCCGAACACATCCATTGTGTTGCCTGCCGTTGGGAAGCGCTAAGTTTTGGAGCAGATCTATCTGGAGCTTTGATCCAAAGGGATACTTCACTTCATCTGGAACCGCGATAGACACGTAAAGATGCAAATCGTTATCTCGGCTGCCCTTGGGACCATCAGTCACGGAGTAGCAGTTGCAATTCTCTTGACAATTCACGTAGTGCCCGTCCTTCAACTTTCCAGCACCCTCCTCATGGATTTTTGAACTGAAACTGCCACAGACGGAAGCTATCGTGTTGTCATTGCAATCCTTGATTTCTGTGTTTGAGGCCTCGTTGGCGCATAGATCACTCTCCTCTGGAGTCCAGTAGTACGTGAAACTCTCTCTGGCTGCCTCCACTGAGAATCCCAGAGCCATGCAAGAGAGAAAGAGCACAAGAGAAGCGGAAGATCGATGATTTTTAGCCATGAATGAACGCAGCGCTGCTCGCTGTATAATTCTTGCATGACCTCGGAGCTCTACCTTTTATAGGAGCCACGCATCGCCATGCCGTGTGATGTGTGTATAACGCGTCTGTTGTCATAACAAAAAAGCTCAGCAAATGGTTTTCCAACCTGAGCATTGGTCTTTCTTGTACGAGTCGTCTGGAATAATAAAGAGACGTTTTTGACCAGGCGAAGCGAGCTAGACTTAAAGCTTTTGACTGGCAAAAGCAAATCGCTATCATCCTTTCTTGCAAGAATTTTTCTGTTCTAGGCCAAGCCAAGAAAACCATTGGCATTGAAAGGGACTGCCAAAGCAACACTGAAGTGCTCAAACTACCGTCCCGTGCCGTGTGGTGTGTGTATACCAAAAGACTCAGCACATAAAAAGACGTACAAACTTTCACGCTTTGCCAAAAACTTTATCACCCAAATAGTGGTTTCATTCATGTTTATAAGTGCCGTTTTGATGATCTCTTCAGCCATTTCCTGAACTCCTCCAGATCTTCCGCCTCCAGACCTTCCGGTTTCTCATTAGGATTCTAAATATATACTTAAATGAAAGTTCATTCCTTTTGATTAACTTATTAAGCAATCTACTTAGCGAGCCAAGTCCAAAACCGAGATGGAGATCTGCACTCCCGAGCTCTCGCTGCTGCTCACCAAGAGCGATGAATCCTGTGCAGCGGGTCTCTCCAGCTGAGGGAGCGCCAACACATCCATGGCACCCTCGAGCATCTTCACCACCACAGACATCGTTGGTCGCCGCAAGGGATCCTCCTGCGTACACCATAACCCGATCAGGAGGATGTTCTCAAAGCCACTCAAGAAAAAACCACCACCGTCCTCGGCTTTGAGCAGCCGATCGTCCACCAAGTCCTTGGCGTTTCCACTGTGGAGCTTGTTAAAAGCGGTCTGGGTGAGGAACACAACGTCCATCTGCGAGTCCGAGTACAAGGAACACTCCACGGCCTTTATGCTACAAACAAGCTCCAGGAGGACGATTCCAAAGCTATAGACTTCCGTCTTGTCCGTGACACGAGAGTGGAGCCACTCGGGAGCCATGTATCCCACCGTGCCCCGCATGACTGTCACGACATGCGTTTTGTCCTTGTCAATGAACTTTGAGAATCCAAAGTCGGCAATTTTGGCATTCATCTTCTCGTCCAGGAGGATGTTCTGTGGCTTGATGTCTAGACGGAGTACCTTCTCGCGGCATCCATCGTGGAGATACGCAAGCCCTCAAGCGACGTCGAGCGCGATGGAAAGCCTGGTTGCCCAGGGCAGGTACTTGTCCTTGGCAAAATCCCATCTATCCAGCGAGCTATTGGCGAGGAACTTGTAGACGAGTAAGTTGTGGGGAGAATGCAGGCAAAATCCAGCTTGACGAGATTGAGGTGATGGATGCTGCCAATCGACATCACCTCCGCCTTAAATTGCTTGTCCTCCTGCCGCGATCCACCGCCAATCCTCTTGACCGCTACAATCTCTCCGCTGGGCAGCGTCCCCTTGAACACAGTCCCAAGCCCTCCCTCTCCCACTTGCTCTGGAATCCCTTGGTCGCTCGATACAGCTCTTGGTACCTGATTTGCCGCGGGGCATCCGTGCGATCCCCCAGATGGAGCTTCTTCTTGGCGGCATTGGACAGTCTCACGACCTTCCACCAGAAAATCCTTAAGAGCGCCGCAAGGCAACGAGTGCTCCACTAGAAACCAGTGCAATGAAAAGAGTGCGTTTTTTCGAATCCACTTCCAAGTGACTTGCAACACATTATCAAAATACGTCGCTTTCCACACACCTCTCGTCCCTCTCAGCGATCTGGGCGTGCACGGCTCGTAGTATCCAGTCGCTGGGCTACACCCCATCGTCGATGCACAAATGTCCGCCACCGTCGCCGTGACGCTCATCCATTCTCTGCCGTGATTGCAATCTCTTTGAAGCACGAGGATCCACTGGCAAACCATCCGGTGGCCATATTTGCCAGGAGCTCCGAGTTCTTGTAGGGCGTGGACCGATTGCATGCCGTGGGAAGCCCCTCCAGCTCGATGTAGTATAAAGCCGCGAAGTTGAGAGACTGCTCTTTAGGCGAGCAATTGAAGAGCTGATAGGTGTAGTTGCCGACGCAGTACTCGGGATTGAGGGCGGTGGCATTCGAGTAGACGAAGGTCTGCGCGGGCTCGCAGCCGGGAATTGGGCAGGAAAGGGTGTTAGCTCCTGGATCACCATCGCAGGTCTTGCTAACAGGATTGCAAACGAGACCGCCAGAACAATCGTCGCATCTGGCGCCGCAAGAGGAGGAGAAATGCTGCGCGGTGGCGCTGGCGAGTGAGATCATCGCGAGCGCGAAGAAAGTGCTGCGATGATCCATGGCTGGAATTGCAAACCTCTCGCGGGTAAACTGGTTTAAAGCTCTAGAAAAAGTCGAAGTCTTTTGCGGTCTCATGCGGAGCTAGACTTGTCAAGATCGAAGCTTTTGCTTGTTAAAGCATTGCGGGTCCTGGAAGGAATTCCTCTTTTCGTCTGCCAGCCCATGACACTGAAAGATACCTGCAGCCAGCTGCCAAACTTTAAGTCTGTGGGCCGAAACAACAAGAGAGACACGATCTCGTGATTTTCTGTGGTTTCCAGGTGCCCAAGAACAGTGGTATTTACTAAACTATGGAGGTGTCGCTTCTCATGTGCTTCATGATAGTGTTATGTAGCACCAGGAGTTTCCACTTGCAAGCCCAACAACAGGTATGTTCTTCATCAAGCGACTGCCCGAATGGATATCTTTGTTTCCCGGAGCCCATGCTCAGCGGCAACCGTTCACTCCGCAATTCATCCTGCTACCAATCGAGCAATCAATCCGAGCCATATCTCAGCGATTCCGAAGCTTGCAAGCCCTTCTCCAGCGTCATTTTGAATGCCACCATCGCTCCAGACTGCCCGAATTGCTGCGTCCCAGGCCTAGCTTACAGGACTTTCACTTGCTCTCCAACTTTGCAAGGGACCAACAATGCCGTCCTCTATGTCACAAGCTTCAACCTCTCAAATCCGGGGTCTCTCAGGCCGTGCACGTCCTCGCAATGGAATATGGAACCCATGGCAGCGCTGGCCACTGGATGGTATAGCCAAGACCGGAGCTTGTGCTCGACAAACATCCAAGTTTTAGCTCCAAATGGACGGACTGCGGTGGCCAGGATGGTGGCTCAATGCTACTCCCCAGACGGGTGTCTCAGCGATCATTCGTTCACGGAGCCCTGTGCTCCAAACGCTGTGGCTGGGAACGAGCAAGTGTGGAGGCAGCTTGGGTATGATCCAGGCATTGGAATCTTGAGAAATGTCACTTGGAGTGTCACTGATAGTAATCTTCCACAGTTCATTCGAAGCAAAAAGAGTTATCTGGGAGTGATCGCTGGGGTAGCAAGCGCTGTGGCCGGGGTGGTGCTTAGCGTCGTAATCTTCGTTGCAACCAGAAAGTGGAGAAGATCTCGGAGGAGGCGCATGGAAAAGCAAGTGCTCATCGAAGGAATGAGGCTCGATGAGATACTTCCGCACCAGTTTAGCTATCACGACTTGAAGATGGCAACTAGAAACTTTGATCCCGAGCTCATACTTGGAGCTGGAGGATTTGGATCTGTCTTCAAAGGAGAGCTTGTGGATGGGAGCCTCGTTGCTGTGAAGAAGATGGACGTAGAGATCCAAGGCGCGTCGAAAGGACACTCGCAGTTCAAGGCCGAGGTTATGTCCATTGGCAGCATTCACCACTTCAACCTGGTAAAGCTTCGAGGATTTTGCATTCAGGGACCAGCCGCATTGCTTGTCTACGAGTTCATGCCCAATGGATCACTGGACAAGTGGATCTTCACCAAGAACGATGATGACAAAGGTGGCGGATCAGCAAATCTGCTGTTAAACTGGAACCAGAGACACTTAATCGCGTTAGATGTTGCTCGAGGACTCACATACCTCCACGAAGGATGCCGGGAGCAAGTTCTTCACCTGGATATCAAGCCTCAAAATATCCTCCTGGACGAGAACTTACGAGCCAGAATTTCCGACTTTGGCCTGAGCAAGCTCGCCGAGCGGGGAAAGAGCCAGGTGGTGACTGTCATGCGAGGAACTCCCGGATACATGGCACCCGAGTGGCTCCACACCAAAGTCACGGACAAGACCGATGTCTACAGCTTTGGAATCGTGCTGCTCGAGCTCGTCAGCTCCAAGCGCACCGTCCAGTTCCATCCTCCATCCTCCTCTTCCTCCTCATCCTCCTCACAACCGCGCTTCCTGGGCGAAACCGCGCTGAGCATGTTTCACAGTGGCAACGTCGTCGAGCTTATTGACGAGAAGCTCCTGGACGACGATTTCGCCAGCACTAGCAGTGGCTTGGAGCTCAAGGATGCCGAGAGGTACGTGAAAATCGGACTGTGGTGCATCCAACCCGAGGCAGCAATCCGCCCCTCTATGAGAAACGTCCTGGATATGCTCGAAGGTAACATAGACGTTCTTGACTTGCCACCACCTTCAAGTGATGGTAGCTCCAGAAGCCTCAGCTTCCGACTACCTGGATCCACTCGTCTATGACCATGATCATCGAGACCGAGATAGAGTCTCGCAAGTGTTGACGTTATATTGGCAGAGGGGAGTCACTCCCTTCTTCCAAGTTTTTCTCTCTACTTCTAGCCAGCGGGAATGAGGAGACGATATATATTTCAAAGAATCAAAGGTCTTCGTCTGCACCACCATCAGCCTCACAAAATCTGAAGTTGGGCTCTACGTTCATTGCCCACGCGAATTTGGCCAGCAATGACTTATTAAAAACCTGTGATCCAAATCTCCTGCCTCAGTAAAAGAAATAAAAGAAATGAAAGTAAGGAGTGCCTGGTCACCTTCTCAATGGGGATTTCGTGTCGCTTGCACCAAGCGACTGTTATTCGAGGATCCATGTAGTTGATCTTGGACGTTCCCAGCGCTACGGTTTTGAGATCTTCTTTGACGGACAGATCCAAGGTCATCTTCGCTATCCTTGCATCAGTTTGAGCCAACTTCTTTTCCAACCTGGTATTTACATGAATAGTCAGTATCATAAAAGTGGAAACATAAAAATCATCCACTTACTGTTCTGCGGTTGGAGGCCTTTTAGCGGTGCTGTGGACTGGGGGTTTGCCCTTTTTAACTTTCCCCAAGTCTGTTGCAAGTTCCTCACGCAATGTCTGCCAATAGCAAAGCGTCAGCCTCAAACAAACCATAAAGAAAAACAGACCTTTAACTCTGAAATCTTTGCCTCCAATCTTTCCATCTGAGCACTATGGCCCTTGGATACTGTCCGTTGATGATTACATAGAATCGCGACCTGTCAACAAGATTCATGAGTGCTAACCAAACAGAACGTTCTCTTACCTCCTTATTTGCTCGGGAGTATTCTGCAGTTTTCTCGTTAAGAGTCGCACCAAGCGTCTCCTTCAACTGTAACAAGTAATGCGTCAGATCATTTTGGCCTTGACAAAGCAAAAGTCGCAAACCTGCGTCTCCAAAGTATATGACGCATTATACGTTCGAAACACCTTCGCTGTTAGACCTTGCATGTACTTCTTCAGATGGGCATTAAGCTTAGAAGTATCTAACCTATCAAAGAGGTCAACCCCTTCCTTTTTCCCTGTGTAACAAACAGCTCATCTCAACGAGGACAACACAAGTCACAACATACCTTTCTTGAAGTCGTGTATAGCGTCGTATACCTCTTCGTTTACAACCACAGAGTTTTGGTACCTGATGGAGTCTTTACCCAGAAAATCGAACTGTAAATATGCGAACCATAGATCACAAAACAACAGTCTCAAGTCCTCAACAAAGCACCTCAAGCGAGCTCGGAGGGGAAAGAGAGACGTGCTCCACTTTCAACGAGCAGCAGCCAACCGTATCAGCTTCATCGTCATCCTGAAATCAAAATGTCAATTCACAGGCACGAAAATGACACACTTTCCACCTTTTCGTTTCCTGCTCTCAGAGCAAGCCTATCAATAAGATACGTGGCCACCGCAATCTGCCGTGCTTCCACATCCTTCGCTTTAAAATCCTTTGTGTAAGATTCCCGTATGCTATCAATCTGACAAGAAATGAAGATTAGAAAAGAAAAGAAAACGCCTGCTTACTTTTGACGTAAGCTTCCTAGCCTTATCGTATTTCTCCTCATCGCTCTTGCCCTTCAAACTACTACTTTGATGCAAAAACACGTACTTAAACTCCTTCACATTGATCGGGTCGTTCCAAAACGCAAGCCAGGTAACGGTGTTATCGTGTCTGACTTCCTTCCACCTGCGGTAAGCAAAGTTAGCCTAACAAGATAAGAATCATGTAATGCACACTTACTTGTGACCAGGAAGCGGACACTCTGGAACTGGTGCTTCTTTTCCAATGTTGAGTACAATGTCTTCAGGAAAAATGCGCCGTTTCAGCTTTCCCATCTAAACGACAATGGTGTGAAGCTTACAAACAAACTGAAGCTTAAGTACCTTGGGATGCTCGCCGCGGCCCCGGAAAAGGCCAGGAGGCTCCACTCTAAAATTTCCAACCTGTTGGCACGAGTTACAGTAAGAAAACTGCCATGGGGTGGAAAGAAAAGAAGTAACCCCGCCTTCTCTTTGACACCATCGATCAGAACCCATGCATAACGTTCTTCTGCTTTCGCCTTCTCCTCTTTCAGTTGCTTTTTCTCCTGCAAAAAGAAGTGAGACAAACACATAATCCACGGACGAACACACCTCTGCACTCATTTGCTTCTTCTTCTCTTTCTCCGCGGCATGCCAGTCGAAAATAGGAGTGAAGTCGCACAGCTCAAACTTCTGGATGACGTGCTTTGGACCAAGAACTTTCTTCCAGTCCTCCCAAAAGTTCTTGACAAAGACGGGCTTGGTTGCGTAGTCAGTGTCTTTCATCACGGCAAACATCGTCGCGATCTGCAAGACCAGCTACAATTAAACGAAGAAAGCGAAACAAAGAGCTACAAACCTCCTCTTCTTCTGGTGTAAGATCGACTGGCCGACCATTGTAGAGCATCTTCACTCCATGCGGGCTATACGGCGGGGGGAAGAGCACGCCATTGTGCTCCAGCGTCGTCCATTTTGGCTCAGCAACACTCCCCTTTCTGGGTTTCTTGCTCCCAGCCTTCCCCTTCGTCGCTCCCTTCTTCCCTGGCTTTGCACTATCGCCCCCAAAACGCTTTCCAATGGGAACGTCCTCGTCCTCGTCTTCGTCATCCTCCTCCTCACTCTCCTCATCGCTGGAGCTCACCTCGACCTTGGATTTCTTGGAACTGCCATTGGCGGACGCTGGCGCGGGCCTCTTCCTCCCGCTTGCGTTGGAATCGGCGGAAGCCGGCGCCGCCGCCACCGATCCATCCTTGGAGGAGCTGGCGTGCTGCTCCGCTCCGGGATTGCGCGCTCTCGCGGAAAAGATGCGCCGGGCGAGGGGGACGTCGTCCTCGTCGTCCGAATCCTTGGCTGGATTTGCCTTCTTGAAGCGCGCCGCGAGCGGCACGTCGTCCTCGGAGGAGGAATCCATCGCGAGAGCCCTAACCCTATTCCAAAGGAAAATTTGCTTCCAAGGATGAAATTATATGATCCCTCCTCACAGACTCCACACACATTGACAAACTGCCTATAGCGGTAAAACTACGAGGAAAGTTACAGTGACGAGCGAATTTTTACTGGAGATTTCTACACGGCGTCGGGCCTTTCACCTTCCACCACCGGAGGAGGAGGAGCTTTTTGTGCGTGAGGAGGAGAAATTCCAAGAGGGCGATTGTGACCCCAGCTCGTTTTAGCTCCTTGACCAGCAAATCCTTGGAGAAAAAACCCTCACAAAACCTTCAAGGCAAAAAAAGAATTTTTGGTGTCATACCGTAGTACTTGTAGAACATGTATTTCCTCGTCTCTGGAACTCGATTCTGGATGGATCTCCGCCTCACTCTCCGCTGCTCGGGGACTAGATCATTCACATCGCATCGGTGAGCAGCAAACTTCTTCTTTTTCCTGGAGGATAGAACAAGAAAAGAGCAAGCTTTAGATCATGGACGAGGCAGACGAACATGGAAGAGAACCTCTTAAGTCGGAGAGCGTTGTCACCACTTTTCGTCCGGCTTCTCTTCTCGGTGTCGAGCGTCCTCGTCTCGCTACCGTAGAGCAAATGCCCGACTGTGACGTGCTCCGACGTCCGGCTCTCGGACACCTTGTACTGAGTCGCGTCTTCGATGACATAAATGTTGCTAGAGCCCTCGACGAGCTTGGCCTCCGGCAGCCTGGCTGAGTGATCAAGCATTCTGTATGAGCCTCCCGCCGGCATCTTGTAAGTGTAAATTCCACCTCCAGGGAGTTTGCTGGGACTCGCGTTTCGGGTGTGAGTCGAAGAGCTAGCGGCGGGGTGTTGTTGATTGGATACTTCGTTCCTAGTAGCATTTGTCGTCGTCGTGGGAGTAGTAGTCGTCGCAGTAGTGATGGTAGCAGTAGTCGTAGCAGTAGTCATGGTAGCAGCAGTGGGAAAATCTGGATCCGACCTGTGAGGAGGAGAAACTCCACCTTGGACGATGCCATATCGCAATGCATGAGCTCCCGGTATCCTGTCCGAGTAAGTCTGAGTGCCTTCGTCCTGGTAAGAGACTCCTCCCTGCTCGAGTTTGTAAGGCAAACCGTCGTCGAAAGAAACTTCTTTCGTGGACGGAGTGCCGGGAACACGATCCAAACCCCTCGCAGAGCTGCTGGTGACGGCATCACTGGATGCGGTTCTCGGCTGCTGCAGTCCAACCTGTGAGCTAGTGTCCAGAGTTCTTGAGCTTGTGTCAAAAGCTCTCGACAAAGATGTTGTCGTCGTCGTGGTTCTACTCGATGAGGAAAACAAAGCCTGGTGTCGATGCTGGAGATCGCTACTTGCTGGTATCCCTGCGGTGGACGAAGAAGTCGTCGACGACGTCCGAGGTTCGGTTGTGACACCTGAAAGGACGTTGCTGCCGTCCATGGTTTTCGTCGGGGACGAGTACCGCGACTGCAAAGTCGAAAGTTCCGACGCTCTCGCCGTGCGTCTGTTCAAAGACTCAAACACCGCTGTCGGAGTCGACTGATCGCTGCTGCTGCCGCTCGAGAGCCGCGTCGGGAGATCGTATCTCGAACCAGCAGCTCTCGTCTCTTGCGGCGTCAAAAACCGGGACACTTCCGAGACGACTTCCGAGCCGCTCGTCGCCATGACCCTCGCAAACGTAGGATGATCCAGCTGAACTTGCCGGTGAGGTGGTGGCGGCTGACGATACACAGAACTGTCCACAACGTCTTCGTTCACTCGTTGGCCTGCTGCTTTGCGATACTTGAAGGGACTCCCCTCGGAGATTCTGTAAGGACTTCCCTGGCTCGGCCTCTCCGGATTTGAGTCCGGAGACCTGTATCTTATGAGAACCGGAGACCTGTTCTTGCCATTCTCTCGCTCCGGGTTTCGAGAAGTCTCGGCCCCTCTATGATGAGATCCCTCCGGAGATTTCTTTCGGCCCTGCTCTGGCTTTGGAGTCTTGGCCAGTATCCGAGCGCTTGCGTGGTCGGAGCTCTCGTAGCCCGACATGGAGGACGACTCGGACATGATGTGGTTTGGATTCACCGTGCTCTCTCTTCGGAAAATAGCCGGAGGAGACGAGTCCCACACTGGCAGAAGAAGAAGAGACGAAGAACTGGATCAAACCAGGCTGAGTTCCAAGAACTTTAGAGAGTGGAAGGAGGATCTTCTTACCCGATGGGGACCTCAGCTGTCGCATGGAGCAGCGGTACGCTTGAGGATATCTAGAATCGCCATACTTTTTGCTCCGGATGTGCTCAAAGTAGAGGCGCTGGATGTAAGGATTGAAGCTCACGTACTCCTTGAGCAGCACGTTGCACTGCTTCATCGCGTGGGTTCTCATCTTGCCCTCGGCCGCCTTGAGCTTGTCCACCTGGGGGAAAACCGACGGAGAAGAAGCGATCGAGGAGAAGAAAACGATCCATGTTTTGCAGAGCTCAATCGCAATGCAGGCAATCCACAGCGTACCTCCGACTTGAGAAACGTGTAGAAGCCTCCAATCTCCTTGGACTCGGCTCGCCATCGCACCGGTGGTGCCGGAGCTACCGCCGCCATCAAGCGAACGGCAGTTAGGGCCGAGCCGGACCAAAAACCTTAAACCCTAATTAGAATTTTTTTCGCGCGGCTGGGAGAGATTTTTTAAATCCATGTGAGATGAGAAGACATGAAATGAAATGTGTGACAAGAGCGAAAAATTCTCCTATTGATCTTGAGTCCGGGCTTCTTTTTCTGGAGCAGCCTCTTGATCATACCATACTGGAGAAGACAGGGGCTGGAGGAAAGCGCAACAGCAGCAGAAAAAAACTTACATCATCTACTTCCATAGGGGCCGGCATAACCCCTGCTAAAGTGATCACAGGAGAAGCTGGAGCTAGAACTAGATCTCTTGCTGGAGATGGAGATGGAATTGGATCTCTTGCTGGAGCTGGAGCTCCAATATCTGCTGGAACTCCCGCTGTTGGAGTCCCGGATGACTCCATTGGCGCAGCAACCCAAGCGTCGCCGCGGCTTTGACACAAAACTCCACTGGAATACTTTCGTGGGGGACGAATATTCTCTGACTGTTATTTCGAATATCTAGATTGTTCTCTAAACCTCCTGGCCATTCGGGTTCGAAATCAAAATAGGTCTGGTCCTCGTCCCTCCCTCTTGCTATAGAAACCAGTCGCTGGGCTACAGATGAAGCAGAAAGCCACCTGATAGGGGATCGTGGGTGGTAGACGAAGGAAATCCTGGATCGTCATCACAATCTAGCGAAGGCGGATCAGCAAATCTGGACATCAAGCCGCTCCAGGACGAGAACTCCAGGATACGTGGCCAAGTGGCTCCACACAAGAGTCACGGACAAGACCGTCAGCTCGAAGCGCACTGTCGGTTTCATCCTCCATCTTCCTCGTACGACGAACTCGCAGCGCTAGCAGTGGCTTGGAGTGAGAGGTACGTGAAAATCGGACTGTGGTCCATCCAGCCTGAGGCAGCAAGGAATTCTTGATCAATTGATCACTTCAATGTTGTCGCAAGCTGCAGGTTTGGAGCTCAGCTTGCAACTACCTGGAAGCTCCAGCTCTCACAGTGAAAGAAAAACTGCCTATATACCGTCAACACTTGTGAGCCTCCTATCTCGGTCTCGATGATCCATGATCTTCTCTCTGCTTCTAGCCAGCGGGAATAAGGAGGCATACCCGGAGACGGTATATATTTCAAAGAATCAACGGTCATTGTCCGCCTCACAATATCTGAAGTTGGGCTCTATGTTCATTCCCAACGCGAATTTGGCCAGCAAAGTGAAAACCTGCGATCCAAGCCTCAGTTCTAGAAGAGAAATGGAAGTAAGAAGTGTTTGGTTACCTTTTCAATGGTAGTGCACCAAGCGACAGTTAATCAAGGATTCATGTAGTTGACTTTTTATGCCAAGACACCCCAACCACAAAGTTTCTTAAATTAAACAACTGTCTCAAGTCCTCAACAAAGCACAGGAAAGAGAGATGTGCTCCACACTCCATAGGAGCCAAGTAGGCATCTTAACTTGGGCACTTTTAGGGTACCTTTTGCCTTGATATTTAATGACTTCAATGGCAACGTCTTTACTTTATTCTTCTTCTTCAATATCTGTTAAGCCTAAAATAGTGTTAGGCTTGTTGGTTTTAGTTCTATGCTCCTTTTTTTTCTCCTTAATTGTATGTTTGAAAATTGCCCTAAACTCCTATTCTTTTGCTTCTTGGTTGTATATTTAAAAGTTATTCTATGCTTTTATTTTTATGTTTCTTAGTTAAGAGTTCAACTCTGTCCTTTCGCTCAAATGGCCCAAAGTGTAGTCATGATTGAAGGAGTTGGAAACCATGATTTCCAACACTCATAGAACCTCACAAAGTTGTTGACACTTGACCACCTAATGATCAACTTGAGCAGAATTCCTCTTGAACAAAGGAGTTCCCAGTTTTGCATCACACTGTGACATGGGAACTTATGTCATCTCAAGGGAGTTTGCTGCCACACACACAGCTATCACCTCTATAAGATTGTCATTTTTAGTTTTCCTTGTGTCATAATATTTCAGATGTTTACATCACACATGGTTTTGTATCCACAATCTTAATTATGAGTTAGGTGGCTAGTATTATTGTGCTGGTAAGTTTGACTTTCAGTTATAAAATAAAAGTCTTGGTTTTGCACTGTACCACCTCTAGAAGCTGCACAATGACCTTCTCTTGCTTTGAGACACTCAGTCATGTCAAGGTACTCTTTGATTTGTAACTATAGTAGATATTACTTGCTTTACATGCTTACCTGAGCCACTTTGCTTGTCAAGATGTATGTATGTATTTATGTTATGTTCTTATGAATAATTACCTTTTCATATCTTTCATCTATGACATGGTAACCTAGTTGTTACTGTTCTGTCAAAATCCATGAAAGCAAGACTGACGAGTTTAGACTTTTCAGCTGGAAAGACACCAGTATTTCGCTCAAGAATGCCATAATATATCTTGAGCTTCTTTTTTGGAGTTTTGGCCTTGAATGTTTGCTGGGACTTGCTTTATTTGCTTACTTTGAATGAATCAAGCATCAGTGTCTTATGGTATGTTGGGATTCAATCTAGAAGATGGAGAAGGATTCTGGTCGCAATTGGAGTGGACGTTTGTGAGTCTATTTACGCATTTCCCTTTTATTTGTGCTCTCCCTGTCCTCGAAACCATAATCCCTGGCTAGTGGATTTAGACCCGGAAAGCGATCTCAGCTTGAGTGAGCTGGACAATATATAAAATCATATGATCAAGATATAAGGGTCATCAACAGTCTGATCAGGTAACTTTCCATGACCCTTGCCAGACTGATGCGAGATTAGCCAGTGAGGAGCTGGAGAAGCTATGGTTAGAGGAGCTCCAATGATGACTCCATCTGATCCGCTCCACTAGGCCTGAGAAATCTACTTCCTCTCTTTCGCCATTGAAAAGTTGGCAATGGAGTAAGAAATCTCTGGATTTTTCCCTCTTTTTTCCAAATAGGAGAGAAGGGCTTTCAAGCTTGGGGGAGCTCTCCCAAGATTGAGCTTGAGCTCCTCTCAGGCTCCTTGGAGAGAGCTCTTCTTTGAAACCCTTTCTTTCAACCCGGGGCCTACAACCCGGCATTGGGATCGACCTAGAACCCAAGTGTCACAGGTTTTGCAATCCCAAGATGCAAATCGCTCTCGATTCCAACGCTTGGTTGGGTTGTAGATGTGAAATAATTTGGGCGAATATGCTCCAACAGTTATTAATGCTGTTCTTCGACTTTGTTCTTTAGAAGATTTTCAACAAACTCTTAACGTTTGTACCGCTATGGGTTTGTTGGAAAACGAAGCTATTCTCGTTATTATCAATCACAATCAATAAAGAAAGAGATGAGTTTGTTCTTCACACTGATTTCTTTTGAATGGAAATTAAATAGTCCTACCATCATCTAAGATGATCTCTCTCCCTTCTCTTTCTCTTCTTCTTCTTCTTCTTCTTCTTCTTCTGCCTCTTCTCCGCGTCGCCATAGCCAGCGCAAGCAAGCCCCAAGAGCTTTCACGAATTTCCCCCATCATCATCCTTGGTGTTAGCGTGCTCCACCAAAACCATGCCCTGCTCCTCGTCGTCCCGCTCCTCCTGCTGCGACTTCTTCAATCCCTCCTTGGCCTTCATCGTCTGGAGCTTGGCGTGGTTGTAGTAGCACACCCCCAGGAACGCCAGCCCATATCCCACCAGATTGAGCGTCGTCACCCTGTCCATGATCACCGACCAGGAGAAGGCGATGAGCAGCCAATCCTTCACCACCCCCGCAACGTTCATCGTCAGCGCGGACGTCTTCCCGATGAGCAAGAACACCGCCAAGTTGAGCGCAAACGCGCAGCCCGAGTTGAGCCCAAAGGTTGGCAGATCGAAGCTGAAGCTGGAGCTCTCGCGCAGAACCGGCAGCTCCACGAACACCCACGGCACGCACAGGAAGACGAAGCAGCAGGGAGCCACGTAGTAGAGCGCGGTGATGGAGTTGAGCGTGATCCCCTTGGAGCTGAGGAGGATCTGGATCATCACCAGCCTCGTCGCCTCAAACGCCACGGCCGCGAGCTGGAGGATCACTCCAAAGGTGTTGAACTTGGCCTCGCCGTAGGCCGCGATGCCCACGCCGATGGAGATGAGCACCATGTTTCCCATCGTCTCGGGCTTGTAGATCTCCTTCTTGAGCAGCACGCCGATGGAGTAGACCGCCACCGGCATGAGCGCCTTGAGCATCTGGATGAAGGAGACGGAGAGATAGATGTAGGCCGAGTTGGAAAACCAGAGGCTCAAGGAGTAGAGCGCGCCGATGGGGACGATCGACGACATGTAAATCTCGCGCGTCATGCCCAGCGGCTCCACGACCTTGGCCACGCGCACCAGGAGGAAGGCCAGCGTCGAGCAAAAGGCCATATGGATCATGGTGAGGCTGATCGGGAAGGGCCAATTGTACATCTTCTTGTCGAGGATGTACTTGTTGTAGATGATGACCGTGAAGCTCAGGAAGATCCAGATCGCGACGTAGATGTAGCTCAGCACGACCTTTCTTACCAGATTGGCGTCGCTGCCCGCCATTGCGATGGATTTCCGCCCCCACGCCGCCGCGCTAATCCCTCAGGCCGCTGGCCCCTGGAATCCCTCGGAGTGGCGCCGGAGCTCCCAGATCAGACGCGCGCCGCGGAGAATCGGTCGCGGCTCCCCATCCCGGCGCTAGATCTAGCCCTAATCACTGGTAGGCTATGGCGGAGAAAAAGTCCAGCCCTTTCGTATTTTAACAGCATCGCGAATCGTGGCCGTCCATCACATCTGGCCGTTGATCTAACGGCTCCCAGGAAAGTTCTAGTTTAACAGTGTGTTACTAGCCGGACTGTTCCCTTCGTCGTCTTCTTCTTTTTTCTTCTCTTGGTTTTCGGCGACTCGGCTTGGCTGGAGCTTGGAAAATTTTTGGAGTAGTCCTGGCAATCAAATCACAGGTGTGTTATGACGCGGAGGAGGGAAAAAATCGTGACTTTGATGCGTACCCCGGCCGATACGGAAGGCTCCACTCGATTGAGAGCCTCCGCGAAGTGCTTTTGGGTGAGTGTAACCCCGCTTTGCGGAGCTTGTCCGTTGCTCGCACGCCACAGTGGTATCCTCTCGCGCAGAGCGACGCCGCATGCCTCCTGGACCTGCGAGGGAAAGAAGAAAACAAGGAGGAAGAGTTAGGAAAAAGCTTGCCGAAAAAACAAACGAGGAAAACGACGAGCGACAACTGACAAGGCCATGGAGATCGGCTCCTGTGAAGCCTTCGCAAAGCTCGTGCTGCGCGATAGCGGCCATGTCTACGTCCGCCGCTAGAGGCAAGCATCGCAACAAAGCTCTGAGAATTGATTCTCGTCCTTGAGCATCTGGGAGAGGGATGTAGATGCGTTTGCCGAGACGACCCGGCCTGAGCAACGCAGTATCGATCATGTTTGGCCTGGAAAACAGCACCCGTTTACAAAAGAGCGAAAAAATTCCGTTTTTCTTGTTCACCTATTTGTCGCTCCAATCACGAATACACACTTTCGCTGCTCCAGACCATCCATCTCGACTAAAAGCTGCAAAACTTTAAAACATAAACAAACAAACAGAGAGCAGACATTCACGAGCTTACCTGATTCACTACCCTGTCAGTCGCCGCATTTGCTTCGCTTCCACGGCCTGGTGCCAATGCATCTATCTGTAAGAACACGTTAGACAAAAACTTCAACATCAAAGATGTACTTCGTCAAAAAATATGAGGCAAGGCGAGCAATCTCTGGCACGAGAAAACAGCTGCCGAACCGCTCGCTCACTCTCACCAACGTATTTGTTAAAAAGCTCGCCCGCCTGCGTCAAAAAGCTGATTTTTTAGAGCGCAAAGGAGAGTTCTTGACGACTTGTTACCTTGATATAGATGAAGTTGGCTCCAGCAGCGTTGGCCACGGCCTTTGCAACCAAAGTCTTGCCGCATCCAGGCGGCCCATACAAAAGAAATCCACTGTCCGAGAAATTTAAAGTCTGCACAGGGCGACCATGTTACACAGTGCCATGGTACTGCAAAAAAGAAAAACTACCGACAAACCTCGTAGTCCTCAGGATGCTTCACACGGCTGCAGATTAAAAACTCGAGCTCTTCACGCACAGTTTCCAAAGCTCCCACATCCTCCCAGCTCACATTTGGAATCTCCGTGAACCCCTCTCGTTTTGTGGATGGCACTACCTTCTTTATAGCAACCTGCATTGACATTTGCATGAAGAAACAAATGCGAGTGAACCGAACAGAAAAACATTACCTCGAAGTCGTCCATTGTAACCCGCAGTTCTTGGAGCTCTTCGGGAGTCCAAGCACGTCTCCACCACACATTTTCAGCCTCGTTTTCCGCTGGCGCTGCCTTCCTCTTTGCAGCAATCCTCCTGATAGCCGCAACTCCAGCTTCTTTTGTAAGAACTTTCAGATCCGCACCGACAAAACCCGGCGTCCGCCTTGCAATGGCCTTGAAGTCGAACTCTCCATCAAGGCGAAGTTTGCTGGCGAGGACTGTCAATATTTGCAGCCTAGCTTTCTCATCAGGCACCTTCAAACAGATCTCGCGATCGAAACGTCGTCTGAGAGCCTGATCCAGAGCTTCAGGCCGGTTTGTAGCTGCTATCACGAGCAAGCGCCTCAGCTTGTTACTGTCACCACCTTCACTTTCGGAGCCTCGTGGAGCGTAATCAATCTCGTCCATGCAGACCATCAACTGCGTCACAATCCGCCGCTCCATCTCTCTTTGAGCAGACTCTCTCTTGGAGCAAATAGCGTCGACCTCGTCGATGAATATGATGGCTGGGGCGACTCTAAAAGCCTCGGAAAACAGTGTTCTTAGCTTTGCTTCCGATTCACCTGCAACCACGAAAGAGAAAGAAAAGATAAAAATAAAAACAAAACTCTCACCGAAAGAACGAAAGAAAAAGTTCCTACCTGATGTTCCAGACACAACTTCTGGAGCTGACACCTTGAAGAAGGGAACGCTCGCTTCATTCGCAATGGCCTCGGCCAGCAGAGATTTTCCACAGCCAGGAGGTCCATGAAGAAGCAAAGCTTTCATATGCTCCATCCCCACCGCATCAACCACGTCGGGATTTACCACCGGGAATATGAACTCCACGATCACGTCCATGGCATCGCCAAGGCCTCCAAAATCTTTGAAGCTCACATTTTGCGGCATTGTCGCCCCTGCGAACTTTGGCTGCCTTCCATCCTTTTTCTCGGGAGGAACCACACTGCTCCGCTTCTTATCGGCATTTTCCTCCTCTTTCTCTCGCTCTCTCTTCCTGCTATTCGGTGTTCTAGCAACTGTCAAAGGACCGGACACTCCACCACTTACTGGAGTGTCCAGGAAGATCATAGGCCTGTGATTCTGCGAGCTCTTTTGCGATGATGCCGCCGCTTCCTCCCCTTCGCTCTCTTCAGAGCTCTCCCCGCTCTGATTTACGATGCGCACCGCTTGCTCCACGGATTTCCGGAATGGCAGCAGCTGCTTCCGCTGGTACTCCCTGTAAGATCGCCGGAGATAATCTACCGTGTTGTCGATGTGATTGATGTTGTTGTTGTGCGCGTATTGCTCGATCCGAGGCAGCAGGAGCGGATCCACGAAATAGGCGCTGCCTCTGCCCCCCGCCATTGTAACAACCCTAAAATTTATTAGGGCAACTACCTTTAACCCCCTTAAAAACATTAAAGTTTTCGGACGATAAGAGAGTCTTTGAATACATTGACTTTTATTCTTGACTTTGCAAATCCTCTAGCGTGCCAAATCCGAGACCGGGATGGAACACTTCAGACTGCTACTCACTACCAGTGAGAAAAAGGTGGTCTCTCCAGGAAATACAACAAGATCCATGGCACCCTCGAGCATTTTCACCATCACACACGGAGAAACTATCTAATCCAAGCTATCCAGCCCTTGGGGAGGAACTCGTAGACGAACAAGCTGAGTGATGAATGGAGGCAAAATCCCGACAGCTTGACGAGATTGAGGTGATGGATGCTGCTGATGGACATCACCTTGTCCCCCTGCTGCGATCCAGCACCAATCCTCTTGACCGCCACAAGCTCTCCTGAGCCAGCGTCTTGAAAAAAGTCAGGAACATTCGAGCATGTCCAGGTTTTCATGGAAGGTCAAAGCACTGGCTCGGTTTGAATGCAAGTTTGCCTGGAGTTGGAAACTCAAGATAAACAAAACAATTAGGGCTTTTCATAGCTTCTAGCTCCAGTTTTTAGCTTGTGATTCTGTTTCTATTGAAAGCGGATCAGTTCCATTGCATCTAAATCATGTGATTACCATCTCCGTCTTGGGTGACGGAAGCAAAAGAAACTCAAGGATTTCTACGAGAACATTGTCAAGTACAAGCAGCTGTGTTCTTCACTTCCATTGCTGAAAAGGTGATGGTAGGCAAAGGTCAAGCGTGTTCGAGAAGAAATAAATCCATTTTAGGATTTTCCACGCTTGGCTATGGCGTCTATTTCTCGGCTGAGGCTTGAACGTTTTGGTGAGCTCTAGGACGATGACCATCTTTTTCCCTCGAAGGAGGTACTGCATTTTCTTTCTTTCCTTTGGCTTAGAAACTTGCAAATGTGAAGGAAAAGCTTGTATCTTGCGTGTAGATTTATGGATCGGCAGTGGCCGCGGGAAGTGATCACGCGACTACTATTATACTCAATCTTCTCGGCAGGTAAGTTTCTATCAAGTATATAGCTTTAGAGCGTGATGGGACCATTGCATCATTGAAAAACACCACAAGCGCTTTGATACAAGGATTATAGACAAACGAGAACTTACTAGAGTCCCTTTTTGTTCTTGTGTCATCCGTTTGCCGGTCCTTTTGCTCCACTTGATTCTGCAGTATACGCACCTGTGTCCAAGACAAACATGTCAAAATAAACCTCCCAGCTTGTACCATTTGCTACAGCTCTCAGCCTCTTCATTGAGATCATGGACATACCGAAACAACTCTGGCACAACATTTTAAACCTTTAGAACGTTCAGGAGATTCGTTGTAAGATTACAAACCTTGATAGCTGCGTTTCAATTTAGAGCTCAAGACTTTTGAACAGCCAGCCTTGTTTCCAGATCATGTATCTGTAACGTTTTGCTTGAAACAAGTCGAAGATACTGGAAAGAAATGAACCTTCCCCTCCCAAGCCTCCCTCCCCCTCTTGCAGCGTATGACACTTTGTCATGAGCATTTTGCCGTTTTTACTGTGCGGAGTATCGTCAGTCAGGTCTTTGGCCTTCTTTTCCGCAATTCCAGCTCCTAGACTTTGGAAGTCACAACCTCAGACCTGGAAAAGACTAACCTTCATATGTGTAACTACATGATTCAGCAAAAGACGATCTTACAATTTTGTTAGGTCACAGTCTCATGTCGTCACTAGTTAACCTGGAAAATACACAAGTACCTGAAGTGTTGGAGGCCTTAACGAAAGTTTCAAATCGTGAACAAGAGTCTAAAGTGCTATTGTGTTTATAACGAAAAAAACAAAGAAACATTGAAGAGAGACTTGCCTTCAATTCTGCAAATTCTTGCTCCTTGTTTGACAAATGGATCAGCATAGCGAGCTGTGAAATGACAAAGAAGACTCAATCAGAAACAAAAAGAATAAGGAAAATACACAACTCGCAACGCCAAACTTGCAAACCTAGTCTTTCAAGCAAGCTTCAGATGCTTGGAGAGATTTTATATGATCCAAGACCAGCCGAGGATCTAACAACAACATACATATAAGAACAGTACGCAAACACCATGGTAAGTTGATAGACCTGAAGCTGAGTTTTTTGGTAGAATTGGCTCTCCCCTACCTCCATTTTTCTATTTCTCCATTGGCAGTGGCAAGGTCAGCCTCCCAACAGGTATTGACTTTTAACTCTTAGGGAAGGAGAAGAACAGATGCACAAAGCGTGAATGGAGTCTCAAGATCATCCTGTCAATTGTCTCAGCAGACTCATTGATGTAGAGCTAATCATCAATCTCATCTTACAACCCTCTTAGACCAATTCAACTCTCCTACTGAGAACATTTTGAACTACAAAATGTTCCTGAGGCTCAAAGTTCTGCCATTTTCATAGGCCTGATTGTTACATTCTAAATGATTGCTCACTTGCACTCTAATGCTCCCCCTCTCTCTGGCTTCCAAGACTGGAAGGTGTGCTTTTGCTCATTTTATGATACAGTTCTCTTATAACTCACTCCTTAAAATTTAGCTTTATTTTGAGGTCCTTTTCAAGTTTGTTTTTAATGGAGCATTCAGAATTTGGAATGTTTCTTTCTAACATGCAATGTGACAATGTTCTCATAACCCCACAATAAAACCTTTATGACATTAAATATATTTGATAATTTACCCAAACTCCCTTTACCCAAAATTAATTTTAAACCCACTCAACCTCTTTTAACTTCTAAAATAGTGAAATATTTTAGGTTTCCATTTATCCTTTCACTAAAGAAGTAGTAATGCCAAAGAAAAGTAGTAAAGTGTATAAGGAGTTCCAGGACCATTTTTTAAGTCCTCATCCTCCTAATAGAGTAACTTTCAATTTAAAAGTGTGGACAACTTAAAAACTTGAAAACATATCTAAAAGAGTAGCACTTAATTTGTATAAAGTGCAATCATGGTGAGTGGGGCAAATTTAACTACTTCAATAATAATAAAATTGGCCAATAAAGTACCTTTGCAGTTAATGTAAGAAAAATTTCATTTATAGTGGAAAAACAAGACCCACTTATATAAAGTAGGTATGATCAAGCAACAATTAAAAAAAATGACATGGCTTATCAAAACAAGAAGCTTAAATATACTCTAGTTCAAGATGAGACTAGAAAAGGTTTGTTTGTCAACAACAGTTAAATGAGGGTTATTAACTAAAAATAAAAAGCCATGAAGTTGCAATAGTAATCCAAATTGAAGACTTGAAAGATTTCAAAATTAATAATGAGGAAATAGTCAATATCATAAAAGTGCTCAAGAGGGAAAAGAAGGGAATGAATGAGGAGGAGTAACACTTGTTAAGGAGGGATTGATAAAAATTTAAACAAGTAACGAGGAAATAAGTTAAATTCTTTAAAATATAGGCAATGAAGAGATGATAGATCTTTTGTTGAATTCATAGAAGGAACATCCAAAAGCAATGAAGAGAGATATTAAATTTTTTTTTAACTTGAGTAAGGTTTTTAAGTTGAAAAAGAGAAGCAAGAAAAGAAAGTAATGATGTTGTGGAGGAGTGAATTTGAAAAATTTGATAGTGTTATTTTCAACTTCACATCACCACATTAGCTTTATTTGTTAATTGAATCAAAATTAATCATCACAATACTTTTACTTTTGTTAGATAAAAAGTAATTGAATTTTAAAACAATTTCATGTTTCTATAAGAAAATAACAAGCAAGTTAGATAAAATAAAAGGGCTAAGAGGAGATCTAAAAGGACTTGCTTGAGTTCTATTAAATAATATAAAAGAAATTGAAAAATTGACAATCTACTATATAAAGAAAAGTATAAATCTTTTATTTTCATTCTTCCTTTTCCCATCTTTAGAATTTCCTAAAATTAATACACTACCTTAGAGTTTTTTTTCTCCCTCAGCAAAATTTGGTTATTAGGAGATATGGCTTTGATCTTAAAAACAAAAACAATAAACAATAAAAACTCATGAAATACTTTGTAGTATTTGCAATTGGCAGCCAAGATGCTACTTAACAAATAATTACTTTCAATGGTATCCACAAACAATATTGTTGTAGATCTTTTAAGCCTCATATCTCTAACTTTAAGGTTTTTTTTTTATATATTTGCAAGGATTCCTAGTAAGTTTATTTTGCATTGATGTGTAATAACTGAAATAAATGATTCTCAAAAGAACTCTACAAATACTAGGAGGCAATTTTAGTTGATTTATTTTGACATTCAATTGTAGAATAAGAGGGTTTACTAAAAGATAAAAGGAAATGAAAATGCTTATGTAGCCTTGTTCCTTTGACACCTAAAGGCAATTAAAGGCAAATTAAACTTACCAAATATCAATTTCAGCATGTTATGATTCCCGTACCCAACCAACAAAGTTGGATTTGAAACCACTTTTGATACTAAATGTAAAGTTTTGAATTTGAACTTCTTGAAAAGTCACACAACCCAATATTACTCAAACCCAAGGACATTTAACCCAAGTACCTGTAAGACACAAATCCCAAAGCCCTAAAAGTGGAGCCGAATTGGTGCCACGTGGTAGTGGCTGCAGTAGAAGCCAAACAAGTGTAACATGTTGAGAGTAAAAGCTCCAACTTGAAAGGTCGAGAGCATGAGTGGAACTCTCAACAAAGTGCTCAAGGAATGAGCACAAAGCGAGTAATAAGTGAGTTTTTAGAAAAAGGACACAAGAGGACCAATATATGACACGTGGAATTGTCAAGATGGACCCAAGATAGAGTTTGAGATGGAGTCTAAGATGAACCTGAGATGGACTTGGGTGAAAGCCCAAAGCAATCATCCCCCAGGGCAAGAAGGGGGGGGGGAGGGGGATGCAAAGGGTTCCAAAAGTATAATAGAGAGAGTGTGGGGGTTGAACTCTAGTAAAACTAATTTGGCCAGAAAAGGCCAATGTGACCAAGGAAGGCCATACCCATGTGTTGGTTGATGATATATCCAAGGCTAGAGTGAATACGAATAAATAAGTAGGGTAGCTTGGTAAAGTGTTCAAGAGCTGCCTCTAGCTCTTCTAGGAGATCGAATGGTCGATGCTCTCAATCCAAGTATGGGTGGCATTACCTACTTAGATACTTGGCATAGCTCAGCAGAAACCTGCTCTAGCCTAATGGATAGAGTACCCAAAGGCAAAAGGTGGGAAGAGTACCCACAAGGCTCGCATAAAGCCACAATGTTCCGAAATGTCGTCCCAAAATCCTAGACGATGAAAAGGAAGAGGAGCAATCCTCTGGTGTAGTGACCAAGGATATAATTATATGGTAAGGAAATCCTAGAGGATAATGGGACTTAGTGGTTGAGCCTGTGGGCATTGACCCACTGGCAATGTTGGTGAACACGGCCATGGACAAAAAGAAACTTGGTGGGGACAGAAAGAAACTTAGTGAGGACCGAAAAAGGGATATTGAGGAAAGTTGTTTCCCATGTCTGCCGGCATCCTAAGGATGCTAAGGAGTGGATTTAGGATAATCACTCATGGACGGATGGCCTAATTTTTAAGAGATGGGACTGTGATGTAGGTGGTGTTGGATCACTAGTGTGACAAAGGTGAATGGGCATGGCCTTAGTGTAACATTGATATGTCAGTGGTACCTTTGGGTGTTAGTCATGGAATCGGACACGTGAAGCTCTTGGACCAAGTGCAAAGTTTGAGTGGTATAGATGCCATTAGTCCAGAATGAGTTGTGGAGGTTGGAAAACAAAAATATGCATGTTGAGATTAAAATACATTTTGTTCTCAAGCTCATTTTAGATGCCTTGATGAATGAGTTTGATTTGTAAAGTAATCATGACTACTATATACTTTCCAATAAGTACTTTCATACTAAAGATTTAAAACAAATAAGAATTTATTAGTCCTTTTTTGTTCTTGTTTCATTTATTTGCCAATCCTTCTGCCCTACTAAAACACATTATGCCTAATACAAATATATAGTGCATATGGTTTTCACCTCTTATCTTATAATGTTTTACTATAGGATAACCACGAAGTGAAATCTTTACCCTTGGACACGTGGGCCAAGGACAGTGGAGCAGAACTTGAGTTTAGGGCCTTAGGCCACTAAACGAAGAGATAGAATTAAACACTCAAGCATATACCTAAGGAGTTTAAGAAACTAAAGCATGGAACAACTCCTAAGCATATAGCCCAAGGAGTGAAATGAGAGGAGTACAGAATGACTTTTGAGCATACAGTTTGATGAGTAAAAAAGACAAGAGTATAAAGCGATATTTGAGCTATTTTAGAGCATCTAGCATCTTTATAATAGAACTAACACGCAAAACAGAGCTAAATAAAGTCTAATGTTATTTCAACATACTGATAATCTAATATGAGGATATAGATATTCCACTAACTACTATAGTATGGAACTTGGGTTTAGACCCAAGCTAGATATAAGACAAGGACAAATACACAAGCAAGGAGCTAAACTATGCCTCAGGTTGATCGGCTATGCCTAATCTACCCATTATCTCTACCATACAATTAGATTATTTTAAGGTTCTTTTCAAGTTTATTTCTAATGAAGCATTCAAAATTTGGAATATTTCTTTCTAACATGTAATGTGATAATATTCTCACAACTCCACAATAAAACCTTTATAACATTAAATATATTTAATAATTTACCCAAACTCCCTTTACCCAAAGCTAACTTTAAACCCACTCAACCCCCTTTAACTTCTAAAATAGTGAAATATTTTAGATTTTCATTTATCCTTTCACTAAAAAAGTAGTGATGCCAAAGAAGAGTAGCAAGGTGTATAAAGAGCTTGAGAACCATTGTTTGAGTCTTCATCCTCCAAAGTGTGGACAATTTAAAGATTTGAAAATATACCTAAAAGAGTAGCATCCAACTTGTATAAAATGCAATTATAGTGGGTGGGGCAAGTTTAACTACTTCAACAATAACAAGATTAGCCAATAAAGCATCTTTGAGAAAAATTTCACCTATAGTGGAAAAACAAGACCCACCTATATAAAATGGGTATAATCAAGCAACATTTAAGAACTTGACATGGCTCATCAAAACAAGAAGCTCAAATGCACTTTAGTTCAAAATGAGACTAAAAAAGGTTTGTCAGTCAATAATAATTAAGTGTGGGTTGTTAACAAAAAACAAAGTGGTCAATAGAGCCATGAAGTTGCAATAGTGATCCAAGTGGAGGATTTGAAAGATCTCAAAATTGATAATAAGGAGATAATTAATATCATGAAAGTGCTCAAGAGGGAAGAGAAGGGAGTAAATGAGGAGCAACACTTGTTGCCACTTTAAAACTGATAAATTTGGTTACTTCTAAATGTAGGAGTATAAAGGATATAAAAGGAGTTTTTGACAAAATGGGTTTCTATAATAATGTGACTTAAATGTCTTTGATTTTGGGCTCATTTTGGAAAGTGGAGAAATAACACTACGATTGAAACTTTTTAATCATTTAATGACATCTTAAAAGATATTTGGGGATCCTTAATTCTTTATGGTTAAACTTATGGCATATGCTAGTTCAGTGGAGGTGAGAAAGATCAAGTGTTTAGAAAGATTAAGTTTTATTCATTTTCAAATTAAGAAGAAAAAATGTGATTCAAACATATTTATGGTCAAAAACATTAACCATAACAACTTTAAAAACACTTTAAGGAGTTTTTTTTATTAGATGCCTTGAGGGGGTGTGGTTTCCTAAACATCTTTGGATTTGGACAAAAACAAAATAGTGTGATTATGTTGTTGAATTAGCTTGGAGTATTTTGATACTATGAATGTGATGTATATGAAAATGTAAATGGAGAGAATAAGTTTATACATATTAATTTAAAGAAATAAGGGAAACATGTTATTTATAAGTTTTATTGCTTGATAAAGTATGGTGATCTATATTATTGTTAGTGCATAAGTTGAGAAGAATTAATTGTACAAGTTTTAATAGGGGAAAGACCATTATATATATAATACGCTAGAGTGACATTTGTGATAACAATATCTAATTTAAATGGACTCTAACTACATACTGACTTTGAAATTGAGTATGGGGTAAGCGTTTTTAGTTCATGCTAAAAGGATAAAGAAGATAAGCAATAAGCACTGATTATTAGTGAGTGAAGTGTTTGTATTGCTTTCTTAAATCTGTAAGTGAAAATCACTTTAGTTTCTTTAGTTTTTTTGCACACGTGTATGAATAAAAATTAATTTTTGTTAGACTACTACATATTCTTCATAAAAGTTTTGATAGTGACTTTTAGGGCAAGAAAGCTCAAACATTCTAGAAAGCAATTAAGAAGTAATATGAAAAAAATTTCTACCTCTAAAGTTTTAGCATCCTAGAAATTAATATAACAATATCCTTAGATTGAGGGATCTTCCTCATTTGCATCTTAATTGCCCAGGTTTTGGTGCTTACATTTTCTCTTTATCTAGATTTTTGAGATTTTTTGTGTGATTTTCATATTACATGGCATTGTGATTTTTTATGTTTTTTCTTGAGTTTGTCAAAGCAACTCATTGATTTTACTCATACAAAGAGATCAGCCAATATGAGGCAATAAGTAAATCTTTAGCTAAGTACTCTCTCTCTCATTTTTTCTTTATATGCTACTATAAGATTTCTTTTGTGCAATTTATTTATTCTTTTTTCTTTTATCCTATGCTTAGAAAAAAATTTGATTAATTGCATACAAGCCTAAAGACTCATTTGGACCATAAATTATAGGTTGACTCATTTAAAGACTCATTTGGACCATAAATTATAGGTTGACTCATTTAAAGACTCATTTGGACCATAAATTATAGGTTGACTCATTTAGAGCATAGATTATGGGTTGATCAAGGTTAGTTATCTTTTTCATTTTGATTTTCAATGTATGGCAATATTGTAATTGGGATCTTTAATAGGTTCAATAGTAAATCTCAATCATGCTCATGCTCACTTGGGAAAATAGGTGGCAATGATTTCAAATCTAGATAGATAAAAATGAACTTCATGCTTGTAGATTTTCAAAAACATGGTAAATTCTAGTTTGAACATGTCTACTAACCAATCTCCACTATTAGCCATCAAACATGAACATTATCAAAGGAAAAAACTTTTGAGTTTGTTGTTGTTTTTTAATATATTCCTTACATTGTTGATAGCAAGTGGGCTATGGATGAATACACATGTTAGATTTTCACACCATATACAACACTTTATATTCCTTATCTACCTTAATTTAGAACCATCTAAAAAGAGGGAAAGTATGAAAAAAAAAACAACTTTGATCATTTTAAGTTTTTAATAGGCAATAACTCACCTATTAAGGTGATCAAGCCACCCATATGGCACTTATGTTCTCGAGAACATGTACTACCTACTAGAGTGAGTTAAGCTCCTAATCACTCTCCTCACCATCACTAAGAGATCCACTTCATGGTTGATGGTCTGGGAGAATGGTGGATTTCACAATCATCAGGCAACTCTAAGAAATCTAGGTAGAGTGCTATTGTAATTCTAGAGAACTGCATTAGAGCAACACAACACCAAACTCTTGCCTTTGATTTGCTGTTGCTGTCATGGAGGAAATCCACTACAGAAATCTGAGCCATACCACATGGCAATTTTCAATTCGACCAACATTACAAGATGCCATATATACCACCTCAATAGGCTTGCCACATGCATGTTAAGGCAGTTCACAAGCATGAGCTCAGAATGTGCCCACTGGGCTAATGCTCGGCTCACCCTTTCCACGCAGGAACAAACTCTATTGATAGTGCTGGATAGACTTGTTCTTCTTTCCCAAGACAAAGAGCATTCTCATCATCTTATTCCCTGCAATTGACCAGGGATCTTCCATAAATCTAGATGAGAGGTTGCCATGCACCCTCAGCATCTAAAGTTGGCACTAGTCTGAGATCAAGGCTCAGCTACCTATTTGGGACTCCAGAGAGTTGTTCCTCTCTTAGTTGCAATGATATTGAATTTGTATTGAATCCTGAGAATATTTCTTGCCTTAAAGAGGGCAAGTGTGTTATGCGTGTACCTTAACCACATTATATGGTTGTATACTGTCCAGTACATATTCCCAGGCAATGCACCAATAAAAAACCCACAATGGAGACAAGATACACCTATAGATGCATGATGTTCCCTTGCCTCTCAACGCAAGCCACTCATCACACGCTCCAGGGCAATCTTTCTCGACACTTCTTTTGCGACTCTTTATTCTTTTGTCTCTCGTCTTTTTTATATGAGGTATATTCCTGGGAATCCACATAGTGAAATTTCCATCATCCACTTTGCGAGCAGCTTTGCACACGGAATCCTAAATTGTGCTTTAGCTGTATTTCTTCAGCAGTTTGTGGATCAGGGCCGGCCCGGTCCTCAGCTTCTGAGGTCCATGATTCTAATTCTTTTATTTATCTTGGCTTAGTTTCCAGAAATAAAGTATTTAGTAAAACTAATTCATCTAACTTGTGAAGAACTGAACTTCTGATGAGCTCATCACCTCCAGGCAAACTCCAGAGTTTCAAGTTCCTGGGCGGTTTTCGTCATCCAATTGGATTTGGTGCATTCACACCGAGCCAGCTCTTTGACCTTCCATGAAACCTGGATATGCTCAAAGGGACTGTCGATGTTCCTTTCTTGAAAGCGATCAATTCCTGAGAACAAGAAACCATTTCGTAATATGAAAAAGACTACAATCTAAATCATGTTAGGCACTGGAAAAACCTTCGATTGGCTGTTCTTTTACCACCCAAAAGTAGAGTTTCCCGTCACTGGATTCTTCACCAAGACGGAGATGGTAACCAAGGAGCTCAAGTTAAACTCATAATCGCCATTACTTACAGTTATCTTTCGAACCCTGAATCCCAGAAACTAGACAAAGGAAATTCCTACTATTAGACGCAAAGAACAATTCCTCGATAGTAGCTCGGTCTCCTAGTTCGATCTTCTATCTGTCCATTCATCCAATGCTCAACAATGGCGTGGATTTTAAATCATCGACTTCCCGCCTCAAGTGCCCTAGCGCTGCTGGCCGTCGGATTAAACCTTTAATCCAACGGTCGGATTTAGGATCTAGGGCGCCAATGGGAGCGGCTTCTTGCGACGGCGATGGCGAGCGCAATGCCGTCGTCGTCGGCCTCCAGCCCGTGGCGCTCGTTGATCACGTCGCCCGCGTCGACTGGGCGATGCTGGAATCTGTTCCGGGCGAGCGCGGCGGCTCAATTCGGGTAAGATATTTAGTCTCCCTCCTCGAAATCCTCAAAGCTCTTGCTCGCTTCCCTCAGGTCACGGCCACGGAGCTAGAAGACATTCTAGCTCAAGTGAACAAGCATGTTCTGCCCAATGGTGATTTCTCCAGTCCAATTCGCACGCTAGCTGGAGGTAGTGTAGCGAATACGCTCCGAGGCTTGGCGGGGGGGCTGGGCGTGAGATGTAAGATGGTCGGTGCTAGAGGCAATGACGAGCAAGGGAAAATGTTCGCTACGAGCATGCGAAGCTTTCAGGTGGATCTTTCGTGCCTGAGAGTAAAGTCTGGACCAACAGGCCAGGTGACTAAAAATTCCTTCTTTTTCTTTCTCTGGGTGTTCTTACTGCTTGTCATTGTTTTAGTGCGTGTGCCTTGTGGATGCTCTTGGCAATCGCACAATGCGGCCTTGTTTATCTGATGCAGTGAGGCTTCAGGTAAATTGATTTTCCTTTTTCGGTTTTCGCAAGTTGTTAAAAGTGTGTCTTGTTGCCATAGGCAAGCGAATTGACTCGCGAGGATTTCAAGGGGATCAAGGTGATATTTGGAAAGCTTGTGTTTTGATACGCAAATTTCCGTGTTTTTTTTTTTTTTTTGGGTTGTCTTTGCAGTGGCTTGTGCTAAATGGCTACGGGTTCTATGGAGAAGAGCTTGTTGAAAGCGCAGCGCATCTCGCCAAACTGGAAGGTGCTCTTGTTTCGATGGATCTCGCTAGCTTTGAGGTTCTGTCAACACAACAAACAATCTCTATAGGGAAAGAAGCTTTGTCGCCTCAAATTCGACTAACTGTCTCTGTTTGCTTGTGTAGGTAGTGAGGAACTTCCGGCCGCGCCTCTTAAAGCTCCTTCAGTCGAGAAAAGTAGATCTTTGCTTCGCAAACGAAGACGAAGCTCGTGAACTCATGGGGTAGTTGTTTTCCATTGCCATATACTCTCGTTTTTACCCGTTCGTTCTTGCAGCGGAGAGCCAGAGTCCACTCCAGAATCGGCATTAAAGTTCCTGTCGCAGTACTGCAACAACGCAGTCGTTATGCTGGGATCAAAGGGCTGCATTGCTCGAAGTGGAGACGAGGTAAAAACAGCTAGAAGAAACAAACTTTGGCTCTACAATCTAAAACAACTGATTTTTATCTTAGGTGGTCCGAGCAAAAGCTGTGGAAGGCGGGTCCGTGGTGGACACAACCGGCGCTGGCGACTTGTTCGCGAGTGGATTCTTATATGGGATGATAAACGGCCTCTCGCTGGATCATTGCTGCAAGCTTGGCTGCTGCACGGGGGCGGCAGTGGTACAAGATTTGGGGGGCGAGATTAAGCAGCAAGGGAAGAAATGGATGCTCCAAAATATGGCGAGCATGGGGCTCCCAGTTTTCCAAGCCTGACGAATTTTTTTCAATCAAAAAGTCCTATTTGCAAGAGGATCAAGAAGAGTTCCACCTGGGAAGTCTAGAGGATCGAACGGGCGACCTGGTGCCTGTGGTTTGTTTTGATTTGTGGGTTGTGAGTGTGGGCTATGGCGAGCAATGCATTGAGCGCGGCGAGCGTGGAGGCCGCGTCGCAAGGGCTCAAGGAGCTGGATCGATTGAGGAGAGAACAAGATGGTCTGATCAAGAAGATCAATAAGATCCACGCCAAGCTCGCAGAGACCCGTAAGTAGATTTCTTTTCTTCTTTCCACTTTCGGCAAAAAAATTACATTTTCTCTAGGACCTTTTTTTCTTCTCGAGGAAGGATGTGATTGAGCTTTAGTTTGCAGAACCAGAGCAAGCCGAGAAGTTCGAAGATAAGTTCTGGAGCAAGCTACGGGATTTGTACAGTCAAGCTAAAGCACTTGCGGACGCCGAAGAAAGGTTTTTTTTTTCTTTCTTCTTTTCGAGGATGATGGTGCTAATTTTTTTTTCGGTCGAACTAGTGCGTCAAATGCTTGTCTAAGCAATCTGGACACTCTCTCGATACCTTCACAAGCTGCTGCTGCTCATCGACGTAAAACTGGTTGGCTCTCTTCTCTCCTGTTCTCTTTTTTGCTAGCTGATGTTTTTCTTGATGGAATGCCAGAGACTGGCGATCAAAAGCGGAAGAGAGCCAAGGCCGATGCAGACTCTTCCAGGCTGAATTCTCCGAACGTTTCTCGGTCGGCTGATTCAATTGGTAAAGCTGTTGGAGACCAGGTCGAGCTTGAAAGTTTTCATTTTCCTTGTTTCTTAGTGATTTTTGCTCGCCTTCCAGGTCGCCGCGAGGATTACTCCTGAAGATTCAGAGAAGAGCGAGTGGATTGTCGTCAAGGTGACGCGCTTTGATCGCGAAACAAACAAGTTAAGTCGATCTTTTTGCTCGTCTTTTTTCACAGTGCTTTGTCTCTCCAGATATGAAGTGATAGACGAAGAGCCTGGGGACGAAGAAGAAAATGGTGGAACCGGTGGACCGAGGTAAAGCAACCGCGACTTTAACATCGCTAATCTTCTCTCATCGCCCTCCAGGAAGTACAAGTTATCTCCCTCCGCAATCATCCAATTCCCAAAACCAGCGACAGCGCTGGATTTTCCAACGGGATCTCAAGTTCTTGCGGTGTATCCAGGCACCACCGCACTGTACAAAGCTACTGTCGTCGGTCCTCATAGAAAAGTAAGCCAGAAAGAATTCCTAGCACTGGTTTTGCGCTGATCGAAACTTGTCTTGCGCGTGCCAAAAAACGAATTTTGATGCATCAGAAAAAAACGGACGAGTAAGTTTTTTTTCTCTATCTCTTGTATCGTGTTAACCGAGACGTCGTTTGCTTTCTTGTTCCAGCTATATTCTAGAATTCGATGACGACGACGAGGATGGATTTCTACCAAAGCGAACAGTGCCATTTTACCACGTTGTCACTCTTCCGGAGGGGCACCGGCAGTAAAGCAACAACAGCCAGTAGCATTGTCACAGTTGATCAGCTGTACCATGTCGCCTGTAACAGTAACATACGAGAAGAAGCTCAACCGGCCAGCAAACATGGTAGAGCAAGTTCACCATAGCATTGCTGGTAAGAGTTGCAATGCTCATCCAGAATTTGTACCATCGGGGATAAGTCCTCTCTAAATCTTGAAAAACCGGTGCCTCCTAATATCTATTACATCCGATTCTAATCTCTAATGATGTCTGGCCATGCACAACTCCAGGCTAAATTCTATTCGGTTGACTGGTAAAGCTTGAAAGTTTTCTTTTTGCCTTTTTCGTTTCTTCGTAACTTGTGCTCGCCTTCCAGGTGATTACTTCTAGGAAGAGCGAGTGGACTGTGGTCAAGGTGACACGCTTTGATCGCAAAAGCTGTCTTTTGCTCGTCTGTTTTCTCATTGTTGGCATGAGTTTGTGCTTATGTTACAGCGCTGTCGTAAGCCAGAACGAATTCCTACCAATCTTGCGCGTATAAAATCGGATCTTGTTGCATCAGAGAGAAAACGAGTTCGATAAACGCATCTGAAAAGATTCTCTGGAATAAGGCAATTTTGGAGACGCGAATACTATAAAAACAATTAGGGCATTGTCGAAAAGCTTGTTCACATTAGGGCCTCTCAAATGCAAAGCGAAGGATTTGAGAGGCAAAGCAGCAGGCCGAGGACGCGCAGCCATGGTCCTGTTCGACGAACTGCGCAGGAAATCGAGCTAGAGGAATACAATTTGGATAGATCTGGATTTCGCCTTCCCTACGACGGTCCCAAGCTCACGAGACCCCTTCAGGGAGAATGGGGATATAAAGAGGTAATTCTTCTGGTCCTGGCATTTGATTTGATCTAGTCTATACAGCTTCCACGCCACAAGCTCTACTACTGGACTCCAAGCGAGTGGCCATCCAAGCCAGATTTTCTGTCGGATGACGAGTACAGGCGCCTAAAAGAGGGGTGGAAACATCCCAATGTCATGATCCCTTATTGCACGGTGGACGACGCAGTGATCGAAGCGATTGACATAAAGGTAGATTACATGGCCCGAGCAATGCTAAACGGGTGGAACACACCTTGAGTTTGTGCATCCGCCAGTTTAAATCGCTCTCTTATGTCTTAGTAAGTTCAACCAAGAGTGAAAGAAGATATGTCGAAACCATGCTCTTCTCATCATGTGGAGTTTGATGCAAAGAATCCCGAGCGCTAATTGAAAATAAGCTCCTGAGCACCAGCGACGCGATTGTAGAGACAAGCAGCGAGATCGCCGAAACATGCAGTGACGATACTTCAATAGAGCAGTCATGACGCGTTTCTCAGTACTGGAACAGGACTTCGCTTAAAAATCCATGACTCGCTGGACAAGGACACTGTGGTGAGTCTTTAAAGCTCGTCTCAGCCGTGCTGGCTGGGTGTTCCATGCTGCTATGGCGTCTCTGAAGATCACGGTCAATTGTCCATAGGACACATAGCTGACGACTGTCTATAAAGAGTAGCCAGCTTGAAATTGAGTACCGTTAAAACAAGCATGATGGAGATAATCTCATTGACATACTCCTGTCTCGAAATAAACTTGGCAGCAGGATCCGATGCAGAACACCTGCCAAAGCTTAAGACAACATGACGAGACTTAAAAGCTTACCAGTGGCACACCCGAAAAACTTTGGCACCGAAGAGGGATGTCTTGGAGGCAGCTGCCGCCGAGGCTTCGAAGGCATTGCCTTTGCGCTGTCGAGATTGTTTATCTCGCAAAAACTCGGATTCTCTCCCAAAGTTCACGGCAGCTTTTTCATCGTTCTCAAGGCACTTTGCAAAGGTTTGGTGTAAATAAACACACAGCACACGTGATTTCATGTGAAAAACATATATATGCGAGCAAAACTTACTTGCATCACTGAGCATTGTTTGATTTAGCCAGTTAAGCCCTGTATAGTTCCTTCCGGTTCATGGATTGGCAATGCAGCGGCAACGGCTGCAAGTTAACACTCTCCTAATGAAGTAGTGATTGCTGTCTCGCAAGCTCCCATCAGTGGAGACAGAGCACGGGCAGTGGCTCAATGCGGTGCTGATGCTTTGCAAAGTTCACGTAAGGATTCAGCACCAAATGCCTTCGCTGTAACACTGAAAGAACAAAGCGAGTGAAGGACAAAACTGATATCGTAGACAAGAAACTGCATACGGATAGAATTCCGCGTGCTGCCAACAAGGCTTGTAGTAAATATTCAGAAACATACACTAACCTTACCTTGAAACAGGAAGCAATAGCTATAAATCTATAAGGAGATAGAGTCGTTTCGAGGCTGCTGCTGCTGTTGCTGGAGGATCCCAGGTTCTTTTCTTTCTTTCTTCTTTCATTTTGATCTTTGATCTTTCATTTTCTAGCTGGTGCCAGATGCAATCGACATGACAAACGAGGCAGCGATATCTCTAGCGTTAGAGCTGTTGATCGCGCTCGCGGAAGAAACAGTACACAGGTCTCATCTTCTCTTTTTTATCTCGGGCTAATGTCAGCAGCGGTATATTCCCTTAAACCATAGGGGTTTTAAACGAAGTTTTGATGTGTTCCTTGGAATTCCTTCTCGAGCCAGTGCACAGCCTTCTCAAACTCTTGCAAGCCTTCCAGCGCTCGGGCCTTTCGACTTGTGCTCTTGACAGGCCGCCATCGATCTTGAGCGCGTTATTGAATCCGCCAGAGCGTGCTGGAAGTCCTCGAGCCTCAGGAAGGCCACGACCCGATGGCAGCAAAACTCCCACCCTGAGGGGCGTGGAGCATGGCAATGGATTCGAGGCTGGGCTTCTCGACGAGGAGCTTGTGATGTGAGTTCACAGGGCGACTGTTGGTAGCAGGAAATGTGATCTCAAGGACGTGGTAAAGGTCTGGTACAACCATGTTCAAATGGTACGTTCATCTCCTCTTTGTTTCTCTTTGGTTGAACTACCATGAGTGTGTTGCGGATTCCAAGCATTTCGTTTCATGAGAACGATTTCGTTCGATCTTATATTGGCGTGGAATTTGGATTTCTAACGAGTATAAGGTCTCAAGTTTTTCGAACAAGCATGACAGATGATATGTTATTCGATCCACACCATCGCATTTTGATATGGTTACGGATTTTAACGTTCCAGTCTGTTTGGTTACTATGGTAATATTTCCGAAAGAACTACTTTGATTTATGATCGTGCAAGAAGGTCAATCGGGGATTGACGCTGTCGTTTGCGATGCGGCAAATCAGAGCGAAGAAAATGCTGCTGGCCAGGAGAGTCGGAGTATACCATCGCTCGCTCCAGAGGGCAGGCAAGCTCAGGAAATATGGGGAATTTCTTAGCTCAGCCGGATCTCATTTCTCAAGGGGCGAAACCTGGTGCAGCTCCAGGCTCAGGATGGTCGTCGATCTCTAAAAAGCTCCGTCCCATTCTTAGATCCTGGAGAATCTGAATCGCAAAGCTCGTGAAAGTGCCCGCCAGCGCAATCGAGGAATTGAAGAAGTCCAAAAGAGGTTTGAGGATGCTGAAAATCGGCATCTAGCATATTTTTAATTTTATGTTTTATTAAATTTTAACTATTTATTAAGTTATATTAAAAATAAAACTAATCTAGGCTTAAGGCTTTTCAATGTCGAGCTCTAAGAGGCGCGGCTTTAACAGGCAAAGCAAGAGGCCGAGGACGCGCAGCCAGGGCCCTGTTCGACGAACTGCGCAGGAAATCGAGTTGGAGTTATACAATTTGGATAGGTCTGGATTTCGCCTCCCCTACGACGGTCCGGAGCTCACGAAACCTCTTCAGGGAGAATGGGGATATAACGAGGTAATTTTCCTTTCTGGTCCTGACATTTGATTTGATCTAGTTCATGTAGCTTCCACGCCACAAGCTCTACTACTGGACTCCAAGCGAGTGGCCATCCAAGCCAGCTTTTCTGTCGGATGACGAGTACAAGCGTCTAAAAGAGTGGAAACGTCCCAAGGTCATGATCCCTCTGTGCACGGTGGACGATGCAGTGCCCCAAGCAATTGAAGAAACGGTAGATTTCATGGGCCGAGCGATGCTAAACGGGTGGAACACACCTTGAGTGTGTACATCTAACTATGTTTTAATAAGTGCTATCATGTTTGCGGATCAATCAGTGAAGCTGTAATGCTCGAAAATCGAAACGATGCTTTGCTAGAGAATTCCCGAGAGCTAGACATTCATTGTAGATTGCTCGAGAAGATCACAAAAACCCATGCCTGAATGCAAAGCTAGAGTGTCTTCAACCCGATCGGGCTATGGTGTGCCCAGGAGGACCCCTTGGAACGACCAACGATGCCTCTGGTGAAAATGCTCGAAGGCGCCGTGGATCTTCTAGCGTTAGTAGCACTGGAGCCTATCTGAGTCTCAGATTTGTTTCACACATTCCAATTTTCTCGTTGTTTCTCGTTCCGCAAAACTTGCTTCAGGTTGAAGATCACGTTTGGGTATCTGGGAGAGAGTACTTAAAAAGTTCATTCCCACCACACGGAAGTTCCTTGTGATCAGGAAATCCAGAAGCATATCAAAGGAGCAATCGATGTCATGCAAAAAACATCGTGGTTATGGTATGGAATAGATGGGGAAATAAAAGTCTCAGCAATCCAGTGGGCTACACTACTGAAGTTTGGTCGTCGTTGACTGATTACTTTGGATTGATTATCTTCTAGCAATCATGTTCCACCCATTCAACAGTGATCGAGCGATGAAACCATCCTCAAGACTTATAGCTTTCAAGTGAGAACTTTAAGACCGTGGCGGAATCTTATTGGCTATAATGGTTTGTTCCAGCATTAACATTAATTTTAAATGATCTATCTCTTTTCCATAGAAAAGCTACATCATCATCATTGAGGACATAGATGATGATGGAAATGTTTTGTCGAGAAACGTATACAGCCCTCCTCCCAGAAGCAAGGCTCCACTACAAAACCAGCACGAAAAAGGTGTAAATACATATAAAAAAAATTCCGTACCTGGTAGGATTGATCCATGCAGAAAACTTCCGAAGCGCTAAAAGTTGCTGCAAACTCTGTGTTAGCAAAGCAAGCCTGATTGAAATGAACGAAATCGAAAAAACCTGAAGAGCACCAGCAAACGATGCTGCGAGTAGCAGTGGTGAGACATAGCCGCTTGTATAGACAAGCAGCAATGCACCACCAGTCACCGGGTCCTGGAAAAGAGAAACGAAAGAATTATGCTCCTATAGAACTCTAGGAACTAAAGCAAACAACCAAGTCACACCTGGGAAGCTGCGACATAGCCGAGTAGAGTCGCAAGAACAGGTGTGCTGCACGGAGAGGCCGCGAGAGCAAACGTTAAACCGGCTAGATAGGCCTGAACACCTGGAGAGATGGAAGAAATCAGTGAAAGTTTATTCTATGCTTAAAGCAGCACGAACTTGTGGGAAGATTGGCAGCAGCAGAGCGAGGATCGAAGTTTCCGAAGAACGATGGGAGTTGCAGCTCAATAATCTGTTGATCATGGAAAGCTATATTAGCTATTGCAGGTTTATAAGCAAAAGTTTGATCACCTCGAGAAGGTTGAGTCCCATAAGCATGGCCAAGCAGGAGACACCGATTGGAAGGCCTTGCCCGATCTGCCCGTAAGCTTTTCCAGCGAGCGATGCCACGATCCCCAGCACCGCGAGCGTTGTCGCCAATCCCATCGAGAATGCAAAAGCATCCACCGCGATCTAAACTTTCCACGAGAAAAAAAAAAGAAGATCAAAGAGAGAGCGAGAGTTTCTTACCTGCGCCTGACTCTTCCCTGACCCCGATGATCCTAGAGTAGTGATAGAGAAAGAAAAAAAAAACCAATTTTTCTTGTCAAGAAACTCACGAAAGTTACCAATGTAGCCGAGCGTCAATGGCAGAACGCTGAGCGTGCATGGCGAGAGGCTCGTCACAAGACCCGCTCCAAAGATGGTTGCGACGCTGGAAAATCAATCCAAAAAGCTTATAGATTTCTCGCGAAAAAGTTTTCTACCTGGCAAGAGAGAGGGCCGATAGTTCCCCTTGCACCGCACTGTTTGCGTCCTGGCCCGCGTTGAAGAGCAAACCACTGAGCCAATCCCCAGCACTCCAGGACGATGCGTCGGCTACCAGCGCTGGAGCCAATTGGATCAAATCGCTACAACCCACCTGGAAACCAATCGATTGATCCAGAAGAGCCAAGGAGAGAAAAAACAAGAGAGAGAGAGAATCACCGCAGCACAAGCCACACCACGGCGCCTCGTGTTGATTCGATTTCCTTCCCATGGCTTTCCAACGCAGCTTCGCTTTCTCAAAAGAGCTCCAAGCTGAGAGCCGGTACAAGCTTGAGCAGCCATAGCCAATATGAATCTCGCTTTTAACTTGTATGATAATAGCTCAGATAGAAAAGAAATGAATCGGTTTTATTGCATCTCTAAACTTCTACGCACAGAATCCGAAGTTAAGTAGCTTTGGCCATAGCTTTGGCCATATGGAGTACAAGATCGACGACACGGTTGCTGCAAAACAGAAAAAAAGTGAAGATCAATACCACGAAGCTCCGAGAAACTGCGAGAAAATTCTCCCACCTGTAGCCCCATTCGTTGTCATACCACGCAACCACCTTTAAAAAGTGGTCGTTCAAGGCGATTCCAGCGCTGGCGTCGAAGATGCTCGACCGGCTGTCACCAATGAAATCGGTCGACACTAGAGCCTCCTCCGTGTAGCCGAGAATGCCCTTGAGATTCCCCTCAGACTCGGCCCTGTCAAAGGTTTTAGTTGGAGAAACTAAGCTTTTCCTTGCACGAACTCACTTCATTGCCTGCTTGATCTCCTCGTAAGAGGCGCCCTTCTCCAAGCGGACAGTAAGATCCACGACGGAAACGTCTGGGGTTGGGACCCGGAAGGCCATTCCAGTGAGCTTTCCATTCAGAGCAGGCAAAACCTTGCCCACGGCCTAGAGAAACAAAACAGTCATTCCAACGGGAACTTTATAGAACAGGAAGATTACCTTGGCAGCTCCGGTTGAGCTCGGGATGATGTTGAAGCCAGCACCCCTTCCACCACGCCAATCCTTGGACGATGGCCCATCAACAGTCTTTTGGGTTGCTGTTTCCACAAGCGTCAACCAAGTGATTGTAACAAAAGCATAAAATACTAACCAGTTAGCGAGTGCACAGTGGTCATGAGGCCCTCCACGATGCCGAACTTGTCATGGATGACCTGGAGAAGATTATCAGAAACATCGAACAGTCGAGAAACTGTGACGGAAAGACAATGGAAGCTCGCAACACACCTTCGCAAGAGGTGCAAGACAATTGGTAGTGCAACTCGCGTTGGAAACGATGTCCATATCGTCTTTGTATTCGCTCTCGTTCACACCCACGACGAACATTGGCGCATCCTTGCTAGGAGCGGAGATCACCACTTTCTTCGCTCCACCCTATGAAAGAAAAACCAAGCGTGAAAACTCATCTCCATCGAAAAGCTTGGTGAAAGTTTCTAAAGCTTACCTTGAGATGGGCCGAGGCCTTTTCCTTCTCAGTGAACACGCCAGTGGATTCCACCACGAAGTCGGCACCCAATTTCCCCCATGGAATATCTGCGGGATCCCTGTAGGAAAAGAAAGAGAGTCAATGAGAGAGGGAGACGTGTTCTTCTTACTTGCAAGCAAAAGCCTTCACGGGCTTGCCGCCAAAGGAGAGCGTCTCGGAGTCCTTGACCTCCACATCCTCCCTCTTCCACTTTCCATGGACGCTATCATACTTAAACATGTAGGCCTGGGAGAAAGAAATCCAAGCGATTGGAGAGGGAAATCCACCAAGAACAGCGATATTACCATGTAATCCGTGCTGATGAATGGATCGTTGACTGCCACGAGCTCGATGTCGTCGCGAAAGAGCGCGACGCGGGCCACAAGCCTGCCAATCCGGCCAAATCCTGCAAGGAAACAGCGATCCAGTGAGGATCGATCAATCGATCGATCGTGACGGCGTACCATTGATTCCAAGCTTCACCTTGTTGCCTTCGGAACCTGGAAGAGAGAAAAGCAGAGAAGATCGATCGTCAGCGGCTGGCCTAGCACTGGATCGGGGCAGAGAAATTCCATACCCATTGCAAGAGGAAGGAGAATATGACGATCGCGAGTGAGACGAGGTGGGAGAACTTTTAGCTGATCAGTAAAAACCTAGAAGGCCACGCGCTCATTTCTAAGGCCTGCCACGTAACATACGTGGCATGCAGCTATTTTCGCTTACTTGAACCCTATTATTTTTTGGCGGCCAGGTTTCGATTCCAGCGAACCTTCCTTAGAATGTAACCGGAAATAGAAGAAATGTAAAAAATAAGCCCTAAGAGAATATGCTAAGAATCATGAATCGTGGCCGCTAGATGCGATCGACGGCTGGTGTGTTTGCTAGGTCGGGATTTTGCTCGACGGCTAGGGTTTAGAGGGATTTTGGACAGGGGCGGAGGAGCGCGGCGCCGCCATGAGCCACCGGAAGTTCGAGCATCCCCGGCATGGATCTCTGGGCTTCCTTCCCAGGAAGCGTGCCCAGCGCCATCGCGGCAAAGGTATGTGTGCTCGTTTTCTCGATTTCTCTTCTCCCGAATTTCATACATTTTCTCTTGGTAGTGAAATCCTTCCCTCGGGATGATCCTACGAAGAAGCCCCATTTGACAGCCTTCATGGGATACAAGGCCGGTATGACTCATATCGTCCGGGAGGTCGAGAAGCCAGGATCTAGTAAGTCCGCTGTTCTTCCCATTTCGAGAGCTAAATTTCGCGTTCATTTGTCCAGAGCTCCACAAGAAGGAGACCTGCGAGGCTGTGACCATCATCGAGACACCACCGCTCATTATCGTCGGAGTGGTGGCGTACATTAAGACTCCTCGCGGCCTGCGCTCTCTCAACACGGTCTGGGCTCAGCACTTGAGCGACGATCTCAAGAGGAGGTTCTACAAGAACTTCTACAAGTCGAAGAAGAAGGCGTTCACCAAGTACGCGAAGAAGTATGACACCGACGAAGGAAAGAAGGGCATCGAACACGAACTGGAGCGTATGAAGAAGTACGGCTCTGTGATCCGAGTCCTCGCTCACACCAAGGTATGAAAACTCTCGATCCAGAAACAATTGACTCGTGCTAATGTTTGAGAACTATCCCCAGGTTCGCAACCTCAAGGGCATCAAGCAGAAGAAGGCCCATCTCATGGAGATTCAGGTGAACGGAGGCACGACCGCGGAGAAGGTTGACTTTGCGTATAACTTCTTCGAGAAGGCCGTGCCGATCGACAGTGTCTTCCGCAAGGATGAGATGATTGACGTGATCGGAGTCACCAAGGGTCACGGCTACGAGGGTGTGGTGACGAGATGGGGGGTTACCAGGTTGCCCCGGAAGACTCACAGGGGTCTGCGAAAGGTTGCTTGTATCGGAGCGTGGCATCCAGCTCGCGTTTCGTTCACGGTTGCCAGGGCCGGTCAGAACGGGTAAGTTTTCACAGTTGGTTCTCTCGGATTGTACTAAATTTTGTTCTATATTCTCGCAGATACCATCACCGTACCGAGATGAACAAGAAGATCTACAAGATCGGCAAGCAGGGGCAGGAGTCTCACAAGGCAAGCACGGAGTTCGACACGACCGACAAAGATATCACGCCGATGGGTGGCTTTGCACACTACGGTGTTGTCAACGAGGATTATATCATGATCAAGGGGTGCTGCATGGGCGTGAGGAAGCGCGTCATCACTCTCCGCCAGTCTTTGTGGAAACAGACCTCTCGCAATGCTCTGGAGGATATCAAGCTCAAGTTCGTGGACACCTCCTCCAAGTTTGGACACGGCCGCTTCCAGACATCGCTGGAGAAGGCCAAGGTTTTTGGAAAGGTCAAGGCTTAGAGTGGAAGAGCCTTGGTTTGTTTCTCTCTCTCTCTTAAAATTTTGCTGATCTTTCGTCCTCCCTTATCTATGAAATCTCGCGCTCATTCGAGAGTCAAAAAATGTCAATGAAAGTCAATGGCTGACTGGATTTTGGATTTTGGATCACACGAAATTTCAGCCGTCCATTTGGATCACATGCAATTTCAGCCGTCCACTTGGATCACATGCAATTTCAGCCGTCCATTGGCTTGCAATGGAAGGAGACGAAGCACGGCGATGGGGATGGCGATGGCGAGATTGCTTTGCTCGCTGCGCGCCTGCGATCGTGCAGAGATGCCGGGGATCTGTCGCAATGCCGTGCAATTCACGCGGAGATCTTGGAGAGCTCCTTCCACCGCAACAAGTTCCTGCGCAATCTCCTCGTCGAGGCGTATGGCAGCTGCGGCAGCGTCCCGAGCGCGCGCCTGGTGTTTGATTCCATCGACCGCCCCAATCTCTTCTCGTGGAACATACTGATCAAGGTCTACGCCGGCAATGGATTCCCGCGGGAGGCACTGGAAATCTATGCGCGGATGCAACGCGACGGGACTCTCCAGCTCAACGCACATACGTATGCCACAGTTCTGGGTGTTTGCTGGGATCTGGAGCTGGGAAGAGAGATCCACTCCAAAATCCTGGAAGCTGGGCACGAATCTAACGAAGTTGTGGCAAATGGGCTCATCACGATGTACGCGAGATGCGGCAGCGTGGAGGAATCGAGAGCCGTCTTTGATAAAATCCGTGATCCCAATGTAGTCTCTTGGACGAGCATGATCACAGCTTATTCCCAAAACGGGCATTTGGAGGAGGCGAAAGAGCTGCTCGATAGAATGCCGGAACCCAAAACCTATGCTTGCAATGTTCTAATCGCTGCACTCTGCAAGAGGGGTTTCATGGATCGAGCGAAGGATATATTTGATTCTCTGCCAGATCCTGATGTGGTGTCTAGAACCTCGATGCTTGTAGCATATGCCCGGTCTGGGCATCTGTATGAAGCGAGGCAAGTATTTGATGACATGAATGAGAGGAATGTTGTTTCGTGGAATGCGATGATCACTGGATATACACAAACGGGATTCTTGAGAGAAGCTTGGTATTTGTTTCAGAAAATGCCGATTAAAGATACCGTCTCCTGGACGACCATGCTAACAGCATATGCCCAAAGCAAGAACTTGCGAGCAGCGAAGGAACTCTTTGATAAGATGGGAACAAAAGATCTTGTCTCGTGGAACGCGATGCTTGGGGCGTACTCTCACAGCGGTGTTGTTGTGGAGGCTAAAGATCTGTTCGATCAAATCCCAGAGAAAGATACCGTGTCCTGGAACACGTTGCTTGGAGCATATGCTTTGCATGGGCATGTTTCTCAAGCCGAGGCCCTGTTTGCCGAGATTCCATGCCCGAATCCAATTTCCTGGAACACCATGCTCACGTCCTACGCATTCAACGATCGATTACAAGATGCCGAGTTGATGTTTGAGAGAATGAGGGATAAAAACGCGGTGTCCTGGAACATCCTGATCGCAGCATTTGCCGAGAAGGGGCAAGCGAAGAAGGCGATTGCGTTGGTCGTGAGGAAAGATCTGGAGGGATATCCCACAGACAAGTATACGCTTATTGGGATCTTCGATGCTTGTACGAGCTTGGGTGTGGCGGAAGATGGCAAGGCAGTCCATATGAGCGTTGTCGAGGCGGGCATCTTGTTCGACGATGCAGTTGGCGAGAGCCTCATCAACATGTACGCAAAGTGTGGTAGCCTGGACGACGCGAGAGCCCTCTTCGATAAATCCTCGAAGAACTCTGTCGACATCGCGGCGTGGAACTCGTTCATGGCTGCTTGCTCCACCGCCGGCTCTGGAGCCGAGGCGCTGGAGATATTCCAGACGCTGGACCAGCACGGCCTTGAGCCGGACCACATCTCGTTCGTGAGGATTCTCTCGGCTTGCAGCCACGCCGGGATGATAGAGCACGCCAGGAGCTACTTCTCGTCCATCCCGGGGGACTATCACTCGGGAGTCACGATGGATCACTACCTGTGCATGGTTGACATGCTGGGTCGATCCGGGCGATTGAAACAAGCCCGGGAGCTGCTGGATTCCATGCCGTTTGAGCCCGACGTTATCGCATGGATGACGCTCCTCTCCGCTTGCAGTAACCACGGTGACACCACAGGTGGGATCGTGTCTGCTCGCCGGATAATCGAGCTCGAGCCCCAGACTAGCGGTCCATTCATCCTCCTCTCAAACATCTACAAGCAACTTGGGGGAACTCGAAAATCCGCCTTTTAACATCATTTGGCTCAAATAATAATAATGTAAAGAAGTGCACTGTGGCTCATTAGAAATATTTCCTTTTTAGCTGAACTATCATGTATGTTTTGCCACGAAGTGTCTAGAGCTCTTGGTTTATTCAAAACATTCTCAAAGCATTTTGGCATAGCATTTTTTATTGTATGCCCCATGCTCATGATAAGTGAGTTCCATGCAAAGAAGGAAGCGGTGCCATGCGCAAAAGGTCTTTTGCTTCTTCCATCCTCTTGTTGTGAGTATAAGCCACCACATTGCCTAAGTCTGGCTCTTCAATGGAAAAGAGGTTCCATACTGAGTGTAGAACACCAACCTTAGTGTCCTTGACTTCGCATAGAGGCTGTGCTAGCTTCTTCCACATAGCAAGTGATCCACAAGAAGATCATGATCAAAGTCGAAGAGGGAGGAGAAAGAAAATGCATGGCACCTTGCAGCCCTTATGTGAGCATTGTGTTTGAGATCAGAGTTTGCTAGCAGAAAGACGCTTCTCGATGACTTCTCTTCAAATTCAGATCTGTCCATCAAAACCGTGACAGGGATTAATCTCTATGTGCTAACCGACCCGCAGCAAGCCTACAGCTTGTTGGCCGGATCAAAGCTACAATAAGGAGCCACTCATGATCATATCGTTGGCAACAGTACGAAGTTTAGTCGATGATCTGGGGAGCAGTGAGCTCGCGAAGTCCTCATTCCTGGTGGCCAAGTTGCTGATGGTAAGGAATTAATCAAGACCGTGACATTGAACAGCGTATGGTGATTACGATTTTTAAAACATAAAAAAAGAAATAAATCACAGTTGGTGGCCGATATCTTCTTCCTCGTGATCGTTTTCGTCAGTCTGCAAGGCACTAAGTCAGGATAATAGGTATGATGGAGGCTGTCACAACCATCAAATAAGAATCTGAACCATACAAACAGCATAAAAACAAGAATATGCTAAAACTGGAAAATATGCTAAATTAGGACTTTATAAATTAGTTTAATTAGACTAATTTAACACTAAGCATTTCAACCAACAAATTCAAAAACCTTGCTGACAAACTCTAGCTACAAAATTTAACTTCTAACTCTACTGACCTTCCTGTGTTAGTTGTAGGCCTCCTCTTGAAGCACATGCACCATGCTCCAACTTTGATGGTTTTTATATCCTTCAAAAGGTGTTTTACCATTTATAGAATGGTAATTTTTATAAAAACTTTATGAACAATTATAAATTTAGTATGATTTTTAACCATAAAATACTGTTAATAAAGAGTTACACATATAAAGTACTAGGTAAATGGACAGATTATTTCCCATGTTTTGAGCTATGAGGTATTTATGCTTATAAAACATCATTGAACTTGATTGTATTTTATATTTATAAGTGAAAAGTAAATCTCAAACAAACCCTTCAAAAGAAAAAATGAGTTATTCTTCAAAGTTGAGACATGGCTTATGCCACAACCTACTCATTTGTGTTGTGCTTGTTTGTTTTAAATGATTCTCACAACAATAAGAAATGATAACATTAACTTTAACCAAAAACTACAAATATTAAACTAATTTAATGTTTAATTCTTAGTGTGAAGAACTTGAAACAAAATTTGAACATTATATTAAGTTGATAAAACTTAATGTAATGTAAATTTAAAAAGGTAAGCAGAGAAACAAGGTGATACCCTTTTTGTGAAGAAGTGAAGGATCATAATAGGTAAGTATTAAAACATTAAATTAAAGGCATTATCCTAATTTAATATTTGCTAGATATTTTAAGAGAAACATAGTATATTATTTAAACAATTAACTACTTTAAATTCATAAATGATTTAAAGTGTATGTTATTATATCGATGATTATCTTAGAATTTAGGTGCCATTTATTAAATTTAGCTACTCATATTATTTCTTGCACCATTGCAAATTATATTTTTTAACAAGAACATAAATTAAAATATATGAATAAAAGAAAACTATAATATAATTTGTGAGGTCTAGGTGGATGACTATGATAATGTATACTATTATTAATGTAGTGGGATTTTGGTAGTTATTAGATTAATTTCAATTTAGACCACTTGTTTTTATATATAACTTAGAGTTTCCAGCCTAATCGAATATGCATATTTCTGTATTTCATTTTTATACTTCATGCTTCATATTAGTGAGGATGAGGGCCAGCTCTAATTGTCCTTGAAGAGTGTATGGATTTATAATTTTTGTTTAGATCTATTTTTTTGCATTATTTAAATCTCTTTTGTTTTATACCTTTTTAATTTCTTCTCCTTTGTTTTTTCTTCTTTTTGTTCATCTCTATGGTAGAGTAATAGCTTCCTCCTTTGAATTTAGAGTAGCAATTGATACAATTGCTTGATGGTTTATAGTTGCAATTGAACAATTAGACTTAATTGATGGCAATATTTATAGTGTGTGGTGCAGCTCCTTTTGCTCTTACTATCAATCTTTGTGTTTAGCCAGAGTTCTTCTATGAAAATCTTAAAGATGATATATACCATTAGTTCAATCACTTTAAAGTGATTGCCCTTTATCATTTTTAAAATGATGCTTGGCATTTATACAAGTTTACCATATATCTCTAAGAGATAATGTTGCAATGGTACAATGGTTTAAACACAACCACTTATGCAAATTGAAACCTTCTTTAAGGCATATTTAAATATTTGACAATTTTAATGATTCTTTCCAAAAATTGCATCATCTCCATTAAGGGTTGCCTTTAGAGCCTTTTGCTTTACGCAAAGCTAACTATATTAAAGTGAATCAAGTTGAGAATGTTGTGACTAATGTTTCGTCAAGATTTTGTAAAACTTGTGTATGCATTTGCTCCTACCACCATTGACAATGTTTTTCAACGGGCAAAATACTATGAGCCATCACCTTTTCTATTTATTGTTGGCCATGATATCCACTGCTGGTCGTGTGATAAAGTTGGGCATATATATTGGCATTGTGATGTTTAGTGTTGGGTGTGTGATGAGAGTGGCCACACATATTAGCATTATCGGCGTTTTCCAGATTAGCATTTTCTATTTCTTGAGTGGAGTCTCATCAACAACATTCTATTAAGGCTATTACAATAAAAAGTCTTGATATAATGATTTTTTGGGAAATGAAAAATTGCATGAGTAATGAAGGGTCTTTGTACAAATAAGTTAATGACCCTTCCATTATTCTTTTAGGAGTACTATTAAGGAGTGCATTCAACACTAATTCATCTAATATTTTCTTTTCAAACTCATTTTTATCTTTTATTATTTTCTCTGTGTTAGTTAATACAAGCTCAAGGTTATCTTTTATTGCTTGGCATGTTGCCACATATTGCCATCTATAGTTATATCATGTGGTAGAGCTAGTTTTTATTCTTTATAGCAATGGTCATACACATGTATATATATAAGATAAAGTAAATCTAGTTATGCATGTGGGTGATTTTGAGCTTATGATTCATTGTTGCAAATGGTGCCAAATTAATTTTTTTACTTTAATTATAGGATAGATTAGTTGCAATGCAATTATGCTAAGTATTAATTTAAGGCTTTTCCCCCTTGTTTTATACTTCCTCATTTTTTTTCAATTCCTTTCACTTTTGTTTTACTTCGTCCTTCTGCTTTTACTTCTACTTCCATCACTTTTATTTTTTTATTACTTTCTTCTGTATTGTTATCTTGCTCCTCCATACTCTCTCTATCCCTTTGACAATCTTTGTGTTGTAACAGTTGACTAACTCAAGAAGAATTATGCTACTTTTTTCAACTATGACTTGTTGTTTAGGGTTAAGATTACAATACATCATTCTATTCCAAATGAAAATGCTAATCTAATCAAGTTCCTATTTGACTATCGGTCATCAAAGAAGATCAAAAGAGATCTTTATTTTATGGAAATTAATCTTAATGATAAATTATGGCTAGTGGTGCCTTTGATATTTATTCCATACTTTCTCTACATTTACAATAACTCTCTTATTCTAAATAAGCATATTATGTGACTAAGAAACTAAATAGATCTTTCTATTGGTTAGAGATGCAATATGATATTATTCAGTATGTGTGTAATTGCATTTGGTGCCAAGCTTGTAATACTTCCCCTCATTTTATGGAAAAATAGTTAAAGTCATTTGTAATTTTCCATCTGTTTAAGTTGGTGGCATTTGATGTAATAGAGCCTTTTCCACGGTTAACTACTAGCAATGAATATATTATTATTGTTTATGACTATTTGACTCGCTAAGTGGAAGTTGGTGTTCTTGCTAGTGTGCTTACAACTATTGTTGAATACTTCCTCTTAAATTGAGTAATGTTCCAACATTTCTATCTTGAGTGAATTCTTTAGGATAATGGTTCTATATTTATGGATAAGGCATTTCACACTTTAATCTCTTGGCTGGGGATACACCACATTTTCACGAGTGTTTATCATCCACAGTCAGATGGTTTGGCAAAATGATTTTTTCAGACCTTTAGAAAGATAATTGCAAAGTTTGTAAACTTTCAATATTTGAATTGGGATGGTTATTTGCCATCTCTGTGGTATATATATGTCATAAAAGTACAAAGTTCTATTAGTGTTTCACCATATAAACTCTTATATAGTTATGATTTGATACTATCATCGGAGTTGAGTTTACCTTTGCAATTGCCAAAAACTATGGATACTAGGTCTTAGGATTAGTATTTACTGATTATTCTTCCACTGATTTCAGTGAAGTCTATTGAATATTTAGGCTGTATATAAGTGGGACAACAACAAACTATAACTCCCATGATTATTTATTTGTAGAGTATAAAGTGAATGATATGATGTTAATTTTTTTTCTTAATTTTATAGCATATGTTTTGTCTAAGGGGCTCTTTACTTAGTGTAAAGGACTATATTGAGTATTGTGGCAAGTTAGATTGTAAATTTATAAAATTCGGCATAACATTCAATAAGTTGATCCTCTATAAATTATGCATATTCACCAATTAAAGTGTTTAATACAAAGGGATCAGGAACAATTTGCATCATTCATAAATCCATTAGTACCTTTTCTTAATATTCCTTTAGATCCTAACTTATGAACCAAAAATCTTAATTGCCTTCCATCCTTCTGAGAGGAAAGAATGATATGAGGTCCAAGTGTACAGTTATGATGCGATATACTATTATTAACGAAGAGCTATTGCATTTGTTTTAATCAAGACCATTTAGTTTTATATATGAGCTAGGGTTTTCTTGTTAATCAAATATAGTCATTTTGGTATTTTATTTCTCACAAAATAATATTAAATTTTAGTTTATAAAGTATTTATTCAATTATTTATAATTTTTAAAATTTGATAGTACAGAAAAAAGGTTAATTACATTACAAGGTCTTAAGATGAAAAGAAATTTAAGTCTTAATGAAGTTTATGTTTTAGTATAGATAGTGGTATGTTTTATATTGAGAAGTAAACTTTTTACTTCCCTATAAGTATTTATAAATAAATAAATTTAAGTTTAAATATAAAAAATTTAATGTTTTATACCACTAAATATACATTTAGAAATTATTGAATATTGTGAAATGCAATAATTAGTATTATAGAAATTTCATTGTCACATGCATTATTGGAATTACATATATACTATTTTTTCTAAATTTAAATTAAGACTTCTGATTGTATAGATCAATTTTATATAAATTAACATATAATAAAAATTAATATATATAGTTTAGTTTAATTCATAATTTTGTTTCAAATGATTTGTTATTTTATTATTTTGTAGCATGATGGCAATGTTGTTATTTTTGGCTAAAGGTGCTTTCCGATGAGATCAGGGGTTTAGAAATTTAGGGCTGGTATATAGTCTAGAGATCGAAGTTATGGAGGAGCGTGCGAGCGACGACATTCAAGCTTCTTCGTCTTCCTCATGGCTGCTTGCGCTGATGGGTGAGACGAACTTCTTCAAGGGTTGCCCGACCCATCCAGACGTCGGTCCGGGTAATCGAAAGCTCGCCTCGTTTTGCCGTGCCTGCGAGAAAGCCCTTTGCAAGGAGTGCGACCAGCGCGATCACAAGGCCTGCAAGCCAAACATCCTGCAGGTCCTCAGCGCGTCCAGGTTTGCGGCGTTGAAGGTCGACGACATCGCGCCCCTGATCGACACCTCCGGCCTGGAGACGTTCAAGATCAACGGCAACTACATCCACTTCCTGCACGGGAGGCCGCGAAATGCAACCTTGGCAAACAAGAACCAGTGCCGCCATTGCAATAGGGTGCTCCTCACCACGGTCTCGCTCTACTGCTCGATCCAGTGTAAGTATCGCTGCAATGCCGATCTCGCGCCGAGACCGCTGGCTCGGCCAGTCCAGCCCGAAGATTTTCAAGCCAGGGCTGCTCGCGTGGTCCGACACCCGCAAGACCATCGTAACTTTGTGGAAAATCGAGAAGCCCTAAAGATCGAGGTTGATCAACAAACGCTAGAAATGGCCAACGTACTCGAGGCCATCTTGGTCAAGGTGCCGAAGCGCAAGAGGGTGTCTGACGCTAATCAAAGGGTTGCCACCATTTTTTGCCAGAGGGTGTGTGACGATGATCAGAGGGTCGACCAACTGGCCATGAGTAAGAAGCGGAGGAGAGGCTCGCAACCGGAACCGGAGGAAGATCGAAAACGAAGCAAGCGGAGGAACTCTCGGCGGGAGAAAGAGGAGATGGATCCTTGGGCCCTGGAGGATCAGGAGAGAGAGTTCTGGACGTTCCCGAGGAATGGAAGATCGCCCTCCTTCTAAGACAGCTTTGAAGTTTGTTGTAAGCTTAAGTTAACTGCGCTCGATCGATCTCTAAGAATAGTTTTGTGTATTCCAAGTTTGTTGTAAACATGGTGTATTTACTTTCTTTTTTTCTCAAGAAGATCTTCTCTATCGACCATTTTCTCAAGAAGATCGTCAATCCAATGTTGTCTGGTACATGTTTCGCATAAACACATAAGCCACGGCCTGGTCGCGATCCAGTTCCACGAGCGCGTCAAAAGCTAGCTTCCCAAGCTCGGCATTCTTCCACCTCTGGCAAGCTCCCAAGATGGTCCTCCAGATCAAAACTCCCGGCTTGAGAGTCATCGACCTCGCCATCTCCACCGCCGCCTCCACCTGGTTCGCGCGGCAAAGCATGTCCACCATGCACACGTAGTGCTCCATCCCCGGGACGATCCCAAACTTGGAAGCCATGGCGTGGAAGCACCGCTCGCCCGAGTGGACGAGCCCGGCATGGCTGCACGCCGCGAGAACGCAAAGAAGCGCCACACCGTCGGGCTTGACGCCCTCGTCCACCATCTCTCCAAAGAGCTCAAGAACACGCCGGCTCTCCCCCTCCCGGCCATACGCGCCGAGCAAGGCCGTCCAGGCCATCAGATCCTCGGAGCTCGAGCGCGAGGAATCGAAGAGCCGCTGGGCAGCCGCGAGATCGCCACACTTCCCATGAACGTCGATCAAAGAGTTTGCCAGGGGCGCGTAGCTCTCGAGCCCGGAACGCGACAAATCCGCGTGGATGGCCCGCGCGGCGTCCAGCGCCGCCGCCGCGCCACACGCCGAGAGCGCCGCCAGGAAGAGCTGTGGATCCGGCGGTCGCTGGAGGCGGAGGCGGGCGAAGATCTCCAGCGCCGCCTCCGCCTCGCCGCTCTCGGCGTAGCCGACCATCAGGCGCGTCCACGGCACGAACTCTCCCACCGGTAGAGCGTCGCAAAGTTTGCGAGCCTCCGCCAGCCCGCCGCCGCGATGCTCCGCCACTCCTCCGCCACCACACTTGGCATACATCTCCACCAGCGCGCTCGCCACAAAGCCATCCAAGGCGAGGCCCAGCTCCGCCGCTCGCGCGTGGATCTCCACGCCGCGATCGAGCAGCCCGAGCTCCCCGCACGCCTTGATCGCCGCCACGATCGAGCCGCGAGCGTCGGCAGCTCCTCCAGTGCTGGAAAAGAGCTCCAGCGCTACGTGGGCCTGGCCGTGATCGACGTAGCCGAGCATCATCGCGTTCCACGACGCGGCGGAGTGGAGCTCCATGCGATCGAACGCAATCCTCGCGTCGAGCAGGCTGCCACACCGCGCGTAGAGATCGATGAGCGTGGTCGCGACAAGGGTGTTTGTTCCAAGCCCGGATCTCCACGCTCGAGCGTGGATCCTCATCGCCCTCGCCAGGGAATCCATCTTCATCTTCATCCCGGCTATGGAGCTCGATTCTTCCTCCTTGATCGAGAGCCGCGAGCACGCCTTGACCGCCGCCACGAGCGTGAGCTCGTTTGGCGAGTGGAATCGATCGAAAGCGTCGAGGGCGATCGCCTCCTCTCCATTCTCGCCATAGCCGGAGATGAGCGCCGTCCAGGAGACCACGTCCTTCTCCTCCATAGCGTCGAAGATCCGGCGAGCCATCGCCATGGCGCCACACTTGGCATACATATCCACCAGCCCGTTGGCCACGAAGCTCTCGCGATCCATGCCACTCTCCCCTGCGATCCTCCCAATCTCCATCGCCTCGAGCGAGCTCTCCCGGCCCTCCTCGCGATCGATCCGTGTAGCGAGCATGGAGCACGCCTTGATCGCCGCGACGAAACCCCGGGAATCCACCGCGCAGCAGCGATGGAAGAGCTCGATCGCCACCTCCGGCGACCCATTCTCGGCGAATCCCAGCATGAGCGCGTTCCAGGACGAGGCGCTGCGCTGGGGCATTGCATCAAACACCCCGCGAGCTTCGATCAACCGCCCAGCCTTGCAGTAGAAATCCACGATCGCGTTGGCGACGAAGACGTTGGCGTCACAGCCGGCTCTCCTCGCCTGGCGATGGATCGCGATCCCTCGATCCAGGAACGCGGATGATCCGCCACTATCTCGATCGATTCCACCGCTGCAAGCCTTGATCGCCGCGACGAAGCTCCCGGCGTTGGTCTCTTCCATCCTCGAGAAGAGCTCGAGCGCGAGCTCTGGATGCCCATTGCGGGCATAGCCGATGAGCAGCGAGTTCCACGCAACCACGTCCCGGCGAGGCCCCATCTCCTCGAAAGCTCGCTTCGCAAGATCCATGCGTGCGCATCGCGCGTACATGGTGACGATCGAGCTCGCGACGAAGACGTTGCTGCTGCTGCTGGAGGCGAGATTGGCAATGGCGTCGCCCATCTCGAGATCGCGCAGGGCGGTACATGCCTGGAGCGCCGGGAGGAGGAGATGGAAGTCGTGGTGTTCTTGGGCGATGCTAGGCTGGGAGGCATGGCGGAGATGGGTCGAACGAGATTGAGCTACTGCGATCGAGGAGAGCCCGAGAACATACCGCGCAAGGACGAGACGATCGCGAGAGCACCGCTCACACAAGAACATCCATGCCCTAGCCAAGCGGCTAGAGCCAAGGACCACATTCTCGCTGAAAATTTCTTGGCAAGCCCATCACATCCTCCGGAGAAATGCTTTTCGATCCAGCTCGCGGTGGAGAACGCTAGAAGAACCATAGCAATTTTCACCTGGAAGATCTATACAACTAAGATCACGAGGAGAGAAGAACAAAAGAAACGAAGAAGAAAAAACACGAGAAAAACTTCTTACTACACATTCCTTCGAAACATGATATCCTCGGGAACAACTCTGGAATCACGCTGATAAGCTCGAGAGAAATCGAAAGGAAAAGCGAGTTAAAAAGAAGCTTACAACTCTGGTGGAGCTCTCACGGAATGCGGTGGAACCAATCCCAGAGGAAAGTTATGTCCCCAGCTCGTCTTAGCACCATGGCCTGCAAAACCTGCGCAGCAGCAGACATGGAAACGCACAGTATCGGTGAGAAAACCTCCATCCCCTGAAAGCTTGTAGAAATACCGTAGTACTTGTAGTAATTGTACTTTGAAGTTGCCGGATGAACCGATGAGTCGGAAGCTTGATCCCTGTCCTGCCGCTGCTTTCGCCACTTCTTCTTGACTCGCCTCGGCCGCGGCGGAGGGATGACATCGTCGAGCTGCGTCTGCGAGCTCCCGGGGCGCTCCATCATCTTGCACTTGTCGCAAAACTCGTCGTCGTCGAGATCTTCTTCCTGGCGGTAGCGTTGCGATTGTTTGTCTTCGTAGCGTTGCTGGTGTTCGTCTTCGTAACGTTGCTGGTGTTTGTTTTCGTAGCGCTGGCGTTTATCTTCGTATCGCTGGGTATCTTCTTCATTGTCTCGACTTGGCGATGGACTTCTCCTGTGGATTCGATCGTGCCGTGAGAAAAAGGAGAAAAACGAGAAGACTCTCTTGGATACCTGATGTAAATGTTAAAGACTTTGTGTGCCGGCGAGCTTCTTCCAGTGTCGTCCTTCTTCCCTACGTAGATCTTGCCTTCGTACGCTTTTCGGTCGCCATACGAAGATCTTCCGGGAGAGCTTTGAGCCCGGTCGTGCTCGCAGCGAGAGGTTGTAAGCGGGGTCTCGTCGTCGTAGTACTCTCCACGACACGTCTTGTTTCCGCGAGGGCTGCTTTTATTGCTGCGAGGACTGATTCTAGGACTCTCTGAAATAAAAAGAAGAAGAAACAATCAGCAACTTCGATCAATTGACTTTTTATTTTTTACCGAACTTGGGATGTTGGAAGAGAGATCACAAGAGATCACCAGGCTTTTGATCGCGTTTTTGTAGCCGGAGTTGCTCCACCTCGCTCCGGCACTCCTCCAGCTGCTTGGTAAGCAACTCCCATTTCTTCTCGCATTTCTCGTGCAGCGCCTCGAGATTTAGATTGGGCACGGTCTGTGGCCGCTGCTGCTGCTGCTGCTTTTGCTTCTCCGCCAGCGCCTAGAACAAGAAACCAAGAAACAAAAAATTTCCATCGTTTCGTTTAGTCGCTTGCTTGCGCCCATTGAAATCACGGCTACTCAAAAACCCTGGCGACCCATGATCGATCACTCTGGGGGATCTAGCCTAGGGCTGGAAGCGTACCTCGGCGCGCCTGGCCACCGCCGCCGACGCTGGGCGGGAGAGCTTGTAGAAATTTCCATACTCCATGTTGCAAGTGAGCCATCGATCGGGCGAGTCGACGGCAGTGCAGTCGTGGAGCGCCTCAAATGCGCCGACGCTGGCGTTGGCATTGGGCGTAGGGCTGGGGCTGGAGGAGGCGGCCGCCATCGCAATCGAGCTCCGGAGCAGGGCGGCATTCTCGCCGGATTGCCACGCAAGACTTAAAACCTATCCACTTGGCGCGTCGACATGTGCCCACATCAGCCCCTATCCACGACATTTTTAAATTTCTGGCGCCAAAAGTTTTAAAGTGGCTATGGCGATGCTTTCGTTTTGTTCTCCGAGCGTCTCCCTCCCCTGGAACGCGAAATTGGGAGGGAGGAAACGCGATGGAGTAATCTCTCGAGCAGCGCTCGACAAGGTAAGTTCCCCCGGATGATTTTATGCGAGTGCTGCGATTGCCATACATTCCAGGGGGGAAATTGCGCGACTTGCAAAGGCAAAGGCGCCATGGAGTGCAAGGGATGCAAGGTGAGAACTCGACTCCAAAAACCCCCTTGACAAAACAATGTGGCAATCGAATTGGGTTGCAGGGAACTGGCAAGAACAAGAAGAATGGCAATGTTTTCGAGCGATGGAAGTAAGAACTTTGGCACAATTCCTTGCGAATCCCTCATGGAAGCACTAAATTCTACTCTCCAGATGCTTTGATTGCCAAGGCTTTGGATATGTGAGCTGCCCAAGATGTGGCAAAGGTGGACTGACCCCAGAACAAAGGGGAGAAAGATAAGGTTTATAAGATTTTTAAGGTGAAGCGGCAACCAAACCTAATTATATAATTTCTTCATACTTAAACTATTGGAAATGACAACCCATTAGCGAGACTACCACGCAGCCACGCTACTTCGCCAGCATTCCTGTGGTAGAGGCTGAATTCCACGCTCTTGGTGATGTAGGCTACACGTTTGCACGATGCGATCGTTTTTATCATAGCCCTAAGAAGCTCAGATAGTTTGATGCAACACTCTGCCTACTCTGCTGTATCCCTTCACAAATCTCTACAGTGACCGGCGGTGCCAAGGCAATCGACTTGGTGTCACAAAACACTTAACAGCTCACTTGAAATAAGCCCAACAAAAACAAAATTCAAGCTTAGTGTTAGAGACTTTTTTGCACTCCAGTTTTGCGTTGCATATTTTCTCAACCAGAGGAATTGTCCTCTTCAGAGAATTTCCAAAACTGTTCTGAATTGGGTGTAAGGTTCCATCGTCTCCCTTCTCACTTAAGCTTTGAACCAACTGCTCCAAAGCTTGTTAATTAGTTGAAGAGGAAAACTTTTGCAATCTCCTCGTAAATTGCCAGTTGAATCTTCTTCGTGCTTCTTGGAAATTGGTTGTTTCTGCCTCCAGATCCGCCTCCAACTGTTGCATTCTGATTTCCATTCTGGACATCAAAAACGAAAAATACTATCAATAAACTATATAGCTACAATGGGGCAGCTCTTTACCTGTACACTGTTCATCACACGTGGGAAAAAGCGGAGTGGGCCGTTTGCCACGTCAACCGGAACACTTCGTCTTGCTTTAGGGGTTTAGGGTTGTGCGGGCTGTGGCTATGGCAGGCTCTACTAGCGGCAGCCAGGGAGGCCTTGAGGTCTGTCCGCCAGAGAAATTTTCTTGCTCTAGCTCGATTTTGTGTAGGCTTTGTCAGGATGCGGCGAGGACTCTGGCTGGGTGGAGGCCAGGACGAGCTGTCCGCATCTCGATCGAGTTTGCAACGCGCCTCTCTTGCCTCGATTTGATGCGCCCTGTGCAATGTATGTGGGTGGGATCTCCATTTCCTGACAATCCCTCGGGATTGAGTGCTTGACTGATCTTTCTCTTTTCTCTCCCATCGCTTGTTTGTTGTTTTCCTTGATTTGTTTTTTTCCTTTCGTCCGCAGCTGCGGCGATCATCGCGAGAATTGGGTGTGCTTGAGCTGCCGAAAAGTCTTGTGTGGACGATTCATCAATGGACATATGTTGTCACACTTCCAAGAGTTTGGTCATCCATCGGCTTTAAGCTACAGGTGGAATTTCTGTGTCTTTCTCTCTTGGTTTTTTGCCTTGTTCGCTCATGAGCTTCCTTGTTTTTCTCTTGCGAATCTGGCAGGGATTTGTCCGTATGGTGTTTCGCTTGCGATAGTTACCTGGATGCTCAAGTTATCAGCGAGCTCCGGCCAGCGTTTGATGCCGCGCACGCCATGAAATTTGGCACTCCAGCTCCACTTCGCTGTTAAACTTTCTTTAAAACTTCTACGCTCGTGCTTTCTCTTTCGTTGTTTGATTCCTTGGCCAGGAGATCTCGAAACAAACAAGTATAAACTAAAAACTTTCCCATGAAATTTATTTCTTCGATCCCGTGATCAACAACCAGACAACCAGACAAATATCGTCAGAGATATAAAAGCATCACAGGACAGGCAGGATTTTACGAGATCTTCGTCGCCGCTCTCTCGAGGCTCCGGATTCCCTGCCTGAGGTAAAGCTCTTGCTGCTCCTTCGTTTTCTCACTCATGATGCTCATTCCAAAAGACCAGCGGACGATCGTTTTGCTCCCATCGCAGCTCTTGGCGAGCTTGACAGTGGCGGAGTAGTCTTGGAGGCCAAAGTTCCCTGCAATTATCTTGTAGCTCATGCTGTACCTGGCGGCGGAGAAGGCCGTGAGTTCCTCCTCCACCCACCGGAACTTACCATTGCTGCTTGGAACAGACTCAGCGTAGCGGACTCCCGGTTTGATCTCGTAACACTTTCGAATCGTTGGCACCCAGGACGCGAGGTCGTAAAAATCCGACACGATCTTCCAGGCTTTGTGGAGTGGGACTGAGATCGTCGCGGCTACCAATCCGTGAACTCTCTTGTGGTGGTGCTTGCGATTCCTGGGAGAAGGGCTAGCATTGCGATTCGCGAGCTCCATGCGAAGAACAAGTCTCTGGAGGAAAAAAGTCCTGGAAGAACAAAATTTGGAAGAAACTTGGAAGAAGCTGGGATGAACACGGAAGATCCGGCAAGCGCTTTGGCCGCCGGGACCTCTGGGGGTAATTGCGCTGTCGCTATTAAAATTTGTGTTCCACTGCAATTAGAATACGCACATTGTTTGGCTGGATCTTTCATTCACACTAAGCAGTGACGCAAGAACTTCTCTATCATCCACGTGGCACAAGTGGATTAGTGACCACTGGCCACGTGTGTCATGCGATACACGATCTGGCCCCGCCGGACGGCCCAGATGTGTCAAAACGGCCAGCGATGCAACGAAGGCGATTGTACCACGTGGCTGGCGTTGTGGATGGCTGGAATGTGGCCACGTTGCTAGTATCTGGTCCCGCAGTATCTGGTTTAAATGCACCTCTCTCGGGTGTTTGTCTCATAAACAGTTATCTATCCATAAACTCTGCGTTTCTCCCAGTTGCTGGGGTTTTCTCGCGATCAAGAATCAAGATCTCTGGATTTCTCTCTAGCTCGCTCGCTCGATTTCTTTTTTCTCCTCCATTCTCCATACCATGGACTGCCAGTGTGGAGCATATAGAGCGCAAGGAATGGTGCTTGGAAGCATTGCGGCGCCGGTGGAGACGGTGTGGCGGATCGCGGCGGACTTCTACGAGCTTGGGCGATGGGTGCCGACGGTGGAGGAGTGCCTCCGGATCGAAGAGGGCGTGAGGCTCGTGAGATCGTTTCCGCGGCCCGATGGGCAAGTGACCTGGGTCAAGGAGAGGATGGTGAGGCTGGATGATGAGAATCACTGCCTGTCCTACGAGATGGTGGAAGGAAACATGGGATTGGAGGAGTACGATGCCACGCTCGAGCTCTCGCGGGCCGGAACCACCACCACTCTGGTGCGCTGGTCGTTCCAGATGAGCTCCAGGAGCACCAAGAACCGGCAGGAGCAAGAGGAGTTCTTGCGGTGGGGGATCAAAAGACTTGGGGAAGCTGCTGCGAGCTACTAGCGCTAGCTTCGATATGGAAGAAATGTTCAAGATAGAAATCTATAAACTACTGGAAACCAGCATTGAACAAAGAGAACGTGGGAGAGGGATTTGCTTGGAGTGCCCGGGACCGAAAGCGTCAAGATTCGCCTTTTTGGAAGCATTGACAATTCTATCGATGGGAATCTTAAATTAACTTTAAAAGTTTAAAAGCGTAAAACTAAAATTAAACTAACTCAAAGAGCAGAGAAACCCTAATAAGATTGTTGGCTCTCAGCCGTCGATGCACCGTATCCGACGCTCCAGATTGAATCTGTCATGTGTCTAAATCCACGGTTATAAATTCAACCCTTTTCGTATAAACTTTTTAGGTTTTAAAGTTTGTGTCATGGCTCAAAAGGTGACTATGAGGTACTTGCAATCGAAGTACGCAAGAAAGGAACCAATCACTATGGTTACAGCATATGATTATCCTAGTGCAGTTCACGTAAATCAGGCAGGCATAGATATGTGTTTAGTTGGGGATTCTGCAGGTAAGGTCACAGTATTTTCTGAAGTGTACTCCTTTTTTTTTTCTATAGGAATGGTTGCCCATGGCTATGATACAACACTACCAGTAACCATGACAGAGATGTTGTCACACTGTAAGGCTGTTAAACGAGGAGCCAACAAATCGTTCCTTGTTGGGGATCTTCCTTTCGGGAGCTACGAACAGGCACCCCAGCAGGTTTGCTTTGATTCCATGCTATATATCAAATGTTGTTTTGCCTTATCGTTTGTTTGATCTATCAGGCCGTAGAGAGCGCAGTGAGCCTTGTCAAGGAAGGAGGAATGGATGCAATTAAGCTAGAGGGTGGTAGTGCATCTCGAATCACAGCAGTGAAGGCAATTCACGATGCTGGAATTGCTGTCATGGGACACATTGGTCTCACACCACAGTCAATCGGTGTTCTTGGTGGCTTCCGACCACAAGGGCTGACTTCTGAAGATGCTACGAAGGTAAATGAAATCTCTTCTCAACTATATTCTGATTGTGTTTCTGTGACTTTAGTTGCTGGAGCAAGCATTACTCTTGGAAGCTGCTGGGTGCTTCGCTATTGTTCTCGAGTGTGTACCTTCGCCCGTTGGCGCTGCGATAACTTCATCACTGAAAATACCAACAATTGGAATAGGAGCCGGACCCTTTTGCAGTGGCCAGGTAAACTTATGGTTTATTTACAAGTCGTATATTAAAAACATACAATACCAGGTCCTAGTTTATCATGATCTTCTAGGAATGATGCATCCTCAGCACACAAAGGTAAAACAATATCTCATATTTTCTTTTGGCTTAATTGCATTCTTGTGATAGGTTGCACCCAAGTTTTGTAAACAATTTGCTAAAGTGGGAGATGTTATTCAAGAAGGCCTCGCCAAATATCGCGCAGAGGTCTCCAGTGGTGCTTTTCCTTGTCATGCATACACTCCATACCGAATCAATCCTGGCCAAACAGACTTGTTCCTGAAGGGGCTTGAAAGTAAGGGTTCTCTTGATGCAGCACAAGCTGCTGCTAGCGCTAGAGGATGGGAAGAAACTGGTGAAAGATGATGTTACAACAGCGATATATAAGGAAAAAGATATTATTTAGTGATATTCAGTCCCGAGTGCCTTCTCAAGATAGTTTTTTATTGTTTTCGCCTTTCAAACAAACCTTGGCTATGAGAGGTGCAAATTAAATTAATTTGAGAATGCTGCTATGTAGTTTTCTCTATCACAACCAATAGCTAGAAAAACCATTGACAATTTGGAAACATTAGGGCTTGCCGATGCAATAATGATGTTTGCATTTGCCAAGAGAACTCATTCATAATTCATTCATGGGATGCTAGCAGACAATCAAAAGTCTCTTAAAACGAATTATATTACTTGGCAAGCGCCATAAAATTTACTACTGGCTTAGAGTTTTCCTTATGGAGCATTTTCAAATTGGCGCCAAATGCTTTTCAAAACTAACGGAATTTGCCAACGCCCTAACAGAATATGCTTCCTGCAAAAACGAGGCGACGGAATATTTGTTTCTGGGCCTTTTGCCATGGGCGGGGACGAGAGCTGTGACGACGACTTCCAGCCAACCCTGATTCTTGGCAACGACACCCAGCAGGAGGCGCACAGCGATGGCGGCGGCGGCGGCGGCGGCGATTGCGTTGTCGATGCCCGGGGCGATGGCGTCGAGAAGGCGCTGTCCGATGCCACCACTGTGGATGACGAAGAAGCTGGAGCTGGAGGCGTCCAGGACACGGCCTCGTCCAAGATTCAGGAGCACGACGATGAAGGTATGGCTGTGCTTCTCGCGGCATGCGATTGAGAGAGATTCTTGGTTTCTTGGCAGTCCAACCGACCCTGATTCTTGGGACGCAGCTGCTGGAGAGTCCCCAGTACGAGAGCACCCAAATTTTTGGCATGGAGCACGCAGGGCTGGAAAATCCGGTGGAAGAGAAAAAAGCAAAGAGCTTGGCGTCGATACGTGTGCAGTCGCTGCGTGGATCAGCCATGGCGGCTTACGAGAGGTTGGTATCCAAGCTAGAGCTAGAGAAGGATCCACAGGAAAAAGTTGAAGTGGACGATTCGGCCAAGTTTGTCTTGCAATGGGGTATTAAGCAGGCCAAGACTTCCACGATTGCTTTCGACGTCTTCAAGCCAGCGCCATCGCTTGTGGAAGAGAATCTGGTGACTTCGAACGGTGGAGCCAGTTGCTCAGCGTCAACTCCCGTCTCTCAAACTCTCAAGAACATCAGCCTTGTCCCGGCATTGTGCTCGAACAACAAGAAGTCGACAGAGAACCGGGACAAAAAGTCGGACTCGGCTAGTCCTCAGCAGGAGAATTCTCTGGACAAAATTCGAAAGGTCTTGTTCGATGGGAAGAGTGTTCCAGGCGAAGATCACCGTCACCCTGCGCAACCTCTGAGTGCGATCGTAGCTCCCGTGAGGGAGCTCAGCTATCTTAATTCTCAGGATCCGGGAGAGGAGTCGCAGGCCATTGCTCTTGAGGCGCTGGAACGGTTGGTGTCCACAAACGGCGATTTCTCTCAAGAGGCTCAACTCGGTGACTTTGACGTGGAAAACAAGAAGATGAACGTGCTCGCCTCTCGCATCGTACAGCTCCAGCGGGACGACCCTTCTTCAGTATATGATTTCGTAACGAGCCAGGAGGATCCGCTCATGAAAGCCGGGGTGCTAGCAGCAGAAGGTGACCAGCCAGCGCAGGTTTTGGATGAAGAAAAAGTCTCTGAGGCGCTTGAAGAACAGGGTAAAACGCCTCTTTCGGTGGCGACGGGAAGTAAGCCGAGCACGAACAAACGGAAAACCGCGCCTCCACGCAGTACCGCTAGAGGTAAAAGGCGTAGAAAGGCTTCCCCAAGGCGCGCTGATCAGGTAGTTTTTACAGCACCGCAAGTAGATCCACAGACTCCTAAAAGCACGAGTAACGATGCCGTTTCTGCTGAAGCTGTAACGAAGGGCAGCAAGTCGACGGCTAGGAAGCGAAAAAGTGAGGCGGAGAAGCTGATCATAGCCGACGACACACCGAGAAGGAGCAGACGACGGCCAGTTAAAGTTCTGTTTAGTCACTCCCTCGGCAAGGATACGATCGAGGAGCAGAAGAAAGTAAGCATGTTTGTAGCTGGTCCTGTCAAGTTTTTGTAACCGGTTACGTTCTGCTAGGTGCTGAAGAAGCTCAAGTTCCAGGTCGTGGAAAAAGCTGCGGAATGCACACACTTCATCACGGACAGGTTCTTGAGAACAGCCAATATGCTGGAAGTCCTGGCTGCGGGAAAGCCCGTTGTGGATTTGGCGTGGATAGAGAGCTGCAGCGTGGCAGGGTGCGCGGTGGACGAGAAGAAATTCATCGTGGATGACTCTAAGAAGGAGAAGGAGCTCGGGTTTTCTATGCATTCAACGTATATTTCTGCTCAGCAAAGGCTACTGTTGGAGGTATAGTCACACGTCTTTTTCTCTCAGAACCGATGAAGCTTGACAAAATCAACAGGGAATCCCAGTGCACATAACTCCAAATACGAAGCCACTGGACATGGTGGAGTCCGTTGTAAAAGCTGCGGGAGGAAAGGTGTGTGTATGTGTGTGAATTGGAAGTATTGACTGCTGTTACGCAGATTGTCAAGAAGAACGAAGCCACTGGGGGTTGTCTAGTGATCTCTTGCGAGGAGGATCGAAAGTATTGCTTACCACTTATCAAGAAGGGTACGATTATATAGTAAGATTTGTTTTGAGAGTGTAGTTATGCCTGGTGGTACTTCAGGGATTAAGATTTATTCGACGGAGTTCCTGTTCAGCGGCGTGGTGAGCTATCACCTCGATTACTCGAAGTGAGTTTGGCACACTTCTTTTCTAGAGCCTTCTAACCGCGTGGGTGACTGCCTTGGCAGAAACCTCTTGTTTGCTGCTTAGCACGTCCTTGCAAGTGTACAGACGCGGTGCGAAGTTTTGGAATGAGTTTGAAGTTTTTTCAAAATGTCTAGGGGAGCTCGCTCGAGAGTATTTGTTCATTCACGCCAACGATTACTAGAGCTACGAGAACTGGAGCGAGCAAACGTTATCTGCAAAGCGTTGATACTCCAAAGCTAACGCTGGAGAAAACCACTAGGGGCATATAAGGAACTCTTCACTTGGTGCCACTCGATTGCATATCCTGCAGGTTTTCATCGCCTTTGTCCTTCGCTTGTGCTCCTTTTTGCCATGCACCCGGACCACGCAACCAGACGACTCAAACACCTGCAACTGCAAAAAAATAAAATAAATAACAAGTAAGCAAAACATTGCCGAGATTTTTTATTTTTTATATTTTTTCACCTGCTTCATGAATCCACTGTTTGGCTTCACAGTCGGGCTGCACTTCCTGAGCGACGCCAACGCCTCTACAAACAGCATAGATCTCAAAACTTAAGTATGGGCTCACGAAAACTAACCACTGGCCGAGAGCTTCTCTTTCCACATAAGGTACGCAATCACCACGGATGCACTGCAAGAACCGAAAGCGCAAAAATTAAAAAAACTGAGAGGGAGAGAGAGAGAGAAGTTTGGAGTTACCTGCGGGAGATACCACCACCACAGTGTACCAGCACGATCCCCTTGTTCACGCCCTCGTCGATGAACTTGAGCGCGTCCTCGAGGTGCTCCAGCAGATTTTCGTCGTGGCTATCCTCCACTGGGATCACTTTCCTGACGATAGCTCCATCAAACTCGGCGCGCTTGGTGTCAAGCTCAGCGGCGATCTTGTAGAGGATGGCGTTATCCCTTGGAGGCCCCAGGGGCGTGGAGAATTCGTGGCCTGGGCATAGGGGCACCACCGAAAGGATGTGAGTGACGCCCCTGTGCTTACCAGTAAGGAAGTAGAATGCGTCAAACTGGTTGCCAATGTAGAGACCCGGTCGTACCTTCTTCATCGGCTGCCAAGAACCCTAAAACTCTTTTCACCTTTACTCAAAATAGGGTTAACTTGGAAAAGTAACTTATTATCGTAATTTTTCTATGTTTCGATTCTTCTTCTCCCACTGTTATCTCTGAAAAAGATGAACCAATTGTTGACCACGATTTAATAGTGTTTGGTGCCGCAAGTCAATCGATTCAAGCCTTGCAAGCCCCGCATGAATCTCTACGTTCCAGGCCTGGCGTACATTTCCTCTAACTTACGAGAAGCAACGACACCATTTTGTGCGCTAGTCTAAACAACGGAGATTGGAAGATTTAGAACCAGAAGAGCGAATTACTCAAAGGTATAAAGCATTTGAAATGTAGCTCTAAAACACCCGATCGTTAAAACCCAAAGGCCTTCTGGGTGGCCTCTATGGCTGAATTGGCTATCGCCCAGTAAGAAGAAACCCGGACGTGAAACCCTCCCATAAGTCCCTCCGAGCGGCGAAACCCATTTTCTGATTGGTGATCGCATTTACCATGGCAAGAATGCTTGCCATCGTGAGGAGCAACGAGATCCAAATCGATCACTCGCAACCCCTGGCTTGTCACAAAAAATTCACAGTCTTTACCGTTCAGGCCCAGGCTGAGCAGCAAGACGGCGTAAAAGAAGCCGATCTCGGTACAGATCGCATGCGTGTTGTGTCCCTGGCCTTCGAGTCGACGGAATCCCTTGTCCGTCATGCGCACTTTGATGAGGCAAGGAGACGACTTGGGCGGGTGGAGAAGCTCGATCACGAACGCCGGTTTGGCAGCCAGCGCTGGGTTGAGGGCGATGAGAGGAGCCGAGATTTCATTCTGCCCAGCCGCTGGCTCACCGATGATCGCCACAAATACTTTCGGCTTGACAACTCGAAGGCCCTCTCCCTCTAGCTCTCCTCCCTCTCTCTTTCTTGCTGCCTTGTGTGCTACACCCTGACCCTGGTATGGATCTCGAACTCCTCCTGCAGATTCCCGTGGCTGTTCGTGGGAATCTTGATCGCGACATGGATTGCCGGGACTGCATACACGTCGTTCTTGGTGCCTTGCTTGAGAAAAATTGCTGCCATGGAGAAGGAATGGAGGGCTTGCGAGAGGCGGAGAGGGAGCGCGAGGAGAACTCTACGTTTCACGTTGTCCTAAAGGCGTGATGATTAAACCTGGCTGGCTCAAGCTAATACGTGCATAACGGTTTTATGCGGTATCAACTGCCAGAAACCAGTGGCTAGAGAATTTCGTCTTGCTATCACGCTATCACCCATCAGCATAACCTGAGAAGCGATGGGAAATTGTATTTAGCTAACAATAACACCACCCAGAAATACAATGCTAATGCAATTATGCTGGAGCTTCTTGTGGGAAAGAGGCCACTACTTTCCAAAGATCATCGTTGTCTGGTATGTAGCGTAAACGAACAACGATTTTAAGAAAAAAGCATAAAAGATTGAATATTCTCAAAGCCCTTTAGAAACATCTATATATAGACATTAGTGAGCTAGGTATCTTGACGATGGATATGTTTGGGGATGTACTGAAGCAGATAGTTTCAAAGCTTTCAGGTCAAGATTTGACTGCGGCTAATCTAGTTTCAAGAGAATGGGCTGCATGTGTACGTGTAATTCGAAGAGAAAGGCGTGAATCTCTTAAAAAAGGGTTGTGCCAGATCCAAGGGAGCCTCACATACTCTGAAATGTATTATGATCTCCGTATCTCAAAGCAAGAACTCAAAAATTCCATTCATCTTTGTCTTGTTACATCAGATCATGGGAATTTATCTCAAAAGAATATATCACTAGAGTTTGTGGTGGATTTTGCATCAAGACAAAGCGCTGCCCCAGAACATCAAACTTCCACCATACTTAAGCAGAATCGTTTTACTTTTGAAAACTGTGCTGCATACGATCACGATATTAATCTGGGTTGCTTCATATTTGCAAGATGGGAAGGATCCCAGGCAGAATGGATGGTAGTCTTATGTGATCCCATAGTAGAGCACATAAAGGCCTTGCCAACTTTTGAAACTCGGAAGCAATGTCCGGGAGGGATCTCCATACTGATTGATAGGGATGACTTACGGCATTACAGAATTGTTGTACCAATGATTTCAACAGCTGGGTTTTGTATATGTAATTCCGTTTTTGTGTTTGACTCTGGTACTTACAAATGGGAGGAGGTTGATTTTGCTGAAAAATATTACATTAACAGTTCAATTTCCCATGGAGGGGAATGCTATGCATTGAAGTCTGGATCAGGAGTGGTCATGTATAAAGATGATGGAAGGTTTGTGGACGTTTCAAGGGTCTGCAATGAAATTATCCATTGTGCACCAGAACATGTTAAACTTGAGAGCTGGCATGATGGCTTTGTAGTTGCTAGGTATGATCCTGGGCTTCTCAGGCTTTACAAAGTGATGGGGGATGGAGAGGAAGAGATTGCATGCTTGGGAGGAATAGATGATATTACTAACGCTAGTAAATTGAAGTACTCTATTAAAGCCTGGGATGACAAACTATACATAGGATTGTTAAAGCCAATGAGGTGGTATAAACTCATGGAATGGATTAACAGGCAGTGGAAGCAAATTTGGTTTGAAGATTTGAGCTCAAATAAAACATTTATGAATATACCACTTGTTTAAAGGAGGTGTTAAAGAATAGAATAGAATACTGTAATTGATATTAGAGAGAGAGAGGATTAATTTTAAACACTTTGAATACAATGTGCTATGGGAATTAATTTAGTAGCCAATCTAGATATGTGATCACCACAGACATCTTCTTTCCAACAACATAAGTTGGTTAAGTGATGGTTCACATTTGAGCTTAGAAACTTAGCTAGAAATGAATGTTGTGATGCATACCAAGCTTGAAAAATATGTTATTCTCCACCTCCAATATGGTTGAATACTACTTTATATAAAGTTTTGTGACATTGTACAAATACTATATATTTATATTTATATAAATTTTATATAACAATACTAATAAATGATTAATAATGTGATTAGAATTTTTAATCAAAATTAGGCACAAGACAACACCAACATGCTTTAGGGTAAGGTTTTGGGAATGACTATTTGATTGAGTTCTAATTGCTAGCATTTTCATTTCCCTTTTTGGCCTTTTGTATGTGTGTTGCAAGCCACTCCTCCCATTCATATAGCCATTCCTCTTCCAAACACAACTACTCCTCTCCATTTACAATGGCCATCTCCTCTCTCTTTTGCAACCACTCCTCTCCCACTTCAACATCCATCTTCTTTCCCTCTTTCACTATTGTGTAGCATATGGGCAACCATCTCCTCTTTCACTTGTGGCCACTCCTCTCCCACTCACAACCACTTCTCTCGCACTTTGTGGCCATCTCCTCTCCTTCTGAAGAGGTGTGAAAACTCCTCTTCGCTGGATATCTACGGCGAACCCAAGGCTGCATTGGAGCCATAGATTGGATCATGCACAGCATATACTATTCATTAGCATATGCTGGCAGTTTGAACTGCCAAGGGGGGGAATCTGAATTGTGGATCCCCATTTCCATTCATCATTTTCATATCAATACACAACATTCATTCACTCGTCTTTCTTCTCAGCCCTTGGAAATTGGGCCCTTTTCTCCTTTGTTTTTCTCACTAAGGGTTGGAGTCCCATGAGCCTGGGTTTTTGGTTGATACACTCTACTCCCCTGACAGAACTAGACACCGTCCTCGGTGTGAATGTAGTCTCTCGATTCGCCTTGATGATTTGCTGTGGAACTTCTCCTAAGAATTGGAGCAAACCCTTGTTGGAGATTTTGAAAACAGAAGCGATTCTTGCTGGGTTGAGGGTGATCTTGTTGGTGCCGTCGGTTATGGTGCTGTTCTTGGGGTTGAAGGAGGCAGCCAACTTCCTCGCCAGCTCTTGGTCAGAGTGTGTCGAAAAGGCCTTGTGGAGGAGCTCGAATCCATGGTCCTGTGACGGCAAGGTGGATAAACTTGCATCTTTCTCTTCATTTTCTGTGATCAAAGTGTTTTCCCTGTTAAGTTGGTTGGCTAATTGTGTGGCACTCAATTGCTGGTGATGAATGGTCTAGATTTGTTGATTGAATTGAGCTTGTTTGACTTGTCTTAATGAAAGATCAATGGTGGAGATTGGTGATGAAGTTAACTTAAGTTCAACTGTTGAGATCTGATGAGGTGGCGTTGATCCAATGGTAGCTTTGGACTTAGAGATTTTTGCTGCGGTTTGTTGCTGAAGTTGGTGGGCAAGTTCATGTTCAGTCGAGTTGAGGTGTGTTGAACTGAGTTGAGTTGAAGTTTGTCTGTTGGGGTGATTGTCTACTGTTGGTTTCGGGGTGTTTGTTGGTTTGGGTTGGAAACTTGCTGAGGTGGTGATGCTGAACATGTGGACGTGATATGGTCGAAGCTTGTTGAGGTTTTGTCGCGCATGTGACTTCGGGTATCGAAAGTTACCTGTCGACTAGTCCTTACGGACACCCTTACCTTACTGCCACGATGGCAGGAGGTCGGTACTGCTGGTTCCCTTTATTGGCCCTTCTTGTTCAAGTGTTAGTAAACTGGACTTTGCATCTGTACTTGGCCGGATGAGCATAAGGAAGGAATTCCTAAGTGTCTATTTAGCTGAGCATACTTGGCCCGGCTTGTTAGTTCTCTTTTGCTCTGTCTTGCACTGGCTTGACAAGAACCCTCGCGTATTGAGATTGGTCCCTCAATATCGCTGGATGATAGCTTACCGTGTCTGCCAAACACCCTCGCTATCATGCCCTTTGTGTTAGTCTCATTTCGGTCCCAAATGCTATTTATGGAAAGTGTCCAGATTTGCTCATTTGGCATATCTACGGAATGTAGAGATCGGCCTGAACACAATGGTGTTCGTCCCGTGTCCAAATTCGCAATCTAAGGACATTCCATATTTAGTAAGTTTCGAGCTTGTCCCAGAGACTAACTCCTGATACTAAGGGAGGCTTGGGGTGAAAGCCCAAAGCGTGTGTTCCTCAAGGGGGGGGGGGCTGTGGGGGGTTCCAAATGTATAGTAGGGATAGTGGGTAGGTCGGGCATGGCCGACCAACCTGAGGCATAGTCTAGCTCCCGCTTGCGTGCCTGTCCTTGTTCTGCGTCCGGCTTGGGTCTAAGCCCAAGTTCCATTCCATGCTAGTTGGTGGAGTACCCATGTCCTCACGTTAGGCCACCGGTATGCCGAAATAGCGCCAGACTCTGTTTGGCTCCGTTTTGTGTGCTGGTCCTGGCATTGGGATGTTGGTTGCTCCAAGACTGTTCCAAGTTGCTCCGGGCTCCTGTCCCTTCGCTCCTTGGGCTTTATGCTCGGGAGTTGTTCCGTGGTTCGGTTCCGTCACTCCTTGGCTTCGTGCTTGGGAGTTTGGCACCGTTCCTTCGTTCAGTGGCCCAAGGCCCTGAACCTTGGGTTCCTGTGGACACGTGGCATGGACACGTGGCATGTGACACGTGGCATCTGTCACGTGGCACAAAGAGGGTTTAGGTTCCGCTTCGTGGTGTTATCCTATGGTAAATCACCATAGGATAAAGGGTCAAAACCACGTGCGCTACAGGTTTACTATCTCAGTGAAGTCTTTGGCAAGTGTGCTGACTTTGGTAGTGCCGTTGGGGTAGAGTGTAATGATTTTGAAAGGTCCTTGCCAGTTGGTGTGGAGTTTTCAGCCAAGTTTGCCAATGGGTCCCTGGTACCAGAGAACATGATCATCAACGCTGTATTTCGGAATGTTGTTTCGGGATGCTTGTCATTCGTGCCGAGCTTTTCTCTGTTTTTGGATGGCGTGAAGTGTCTAGAGGGCGTTGAGTCAAAGTTCGTTGAGACATTTGAGTTGCTGAAGCCTTTCTCAAATTGCATGTTGGGTATTGAGATTATACTTGATGGTGACTCGCATGCTTGGGACGATGAATTCAATTGGCTTCTGTTCCAAAGGTGAGTTTGAATGGCATCATGTCGGTGGTGACTTTATACACAGTTCGATAGGCCCAAAGTACGTTAAGAAGTTTTTCATCCCAGTCTTTGTCTGAATCGTTGATGACTTTTTTGAGGATGCTTCAGTGTTTTGTTCGTTGCTTCTGCTTGACCATTACCTTGAGGATAGTATGGTGTCGACGTTTTGTGTCGGATTTTGAACTCGGTGGCGAGATGTTCAATTGTTTTGTTGATGAAGTGGGTACCTCTATTGGTGACGAGTTTGAGTGGTGTGCCGAAATGAATGATGATATTTTCGTAGATGAAGGTTGCTGTTGCTTTCGCTATGGTGTATTGGAGAGGAATTGCTTCAGCCCACTTGGTAGTGTAATTAGTGGCAACAACGATGTACTGATTTCGTTGACGGGTACTGACTTGGGGTCTGACAAAGTTGGGTCCCCATTTCTGAAATGGTGCCATCGAGAATGTTGAGTTGAGTTGTTGAGTCTGAGTTTTCGGCAGTAATCAGTGTCATTGACATGTGTCACAGCGTTTGCAGAATTCTTTGGTGTCGTGCCAGAGTGTCAGCCACCAAAGGTCGGCTTGAAGAATCTTCCGAGTTGTGGTGTCGGCAGTGAAGTGTCCGCCAGAAGGTCCAGCGTGAGCTTCCTTGATGATTTGAGTTGTGCTTGGCAATTGGATGCATCAGCGAAGAATGTTGTTGATGCCAAGTTTGTAGAGACTGCCCCTGATGATTGAGTATCGACGGGTCTTAGCGACAAAAGCTTCTTTTGGTCAGATGTGGTGTACTGATCTGGAACTTTTGCTAAGTTCAGGTAACTGAAGACGTCTTTGAGCTAGGTTGTTGGTATTGAAATTTGGAATAGGTTTGAGTCGAGTAAGTCATCGGTGAGTCTTTTGGGTTTGTTGCCAATGGTGATCTGGCTGAGATAGTCTGCTTGCTCATGATTTTTTCTGGGTTTGTGGACAATTTTGAAGTTGTATTCTTGTAGTAAAAGGAACCATCTTGATATTTGACTAGATAGTATCGGCTTGTTGATGAGGTAAAGGAGTGCCTTGTGGTCGACAAAAAGGACAACTTTGGTTGATAGTATGTAGTGTCGGAACTTCTGGAGTGAGTAGACCATGCTGAGAGCTTCTTTCTCGATGGTAGTGTAGTTTCGTTCAGCTGGGTTGAGTAGTTGGCTGGTGTAGTAGATTGGTTGATCTTGGTTGTCATGCTGAGTTTGGCTAAGAATTGCGCCAGTGGCAACATCGGAAGTGTCGACATGAATGTGGAACTCTTGTGTCCAGTCGGGTTTGGCAAGGATCGGTGCTGTTGTGAGTTTGAGTCGGAGATTGTTGAATGCTTGTTGCTGTTCAATTGTCCATGTCCATTGGGTATCTTGCTTCGGTCCGTCTGTGAGTGGTTGGCAAAGTGAGCATACTTGTGGATGAAGCGTCAGTGATATCCGACTTTGCCGAGGAAGCGTCGAAGTTCTTTCTGATTCTTCGGCGGTTTGAGTTTGGAGATGACGTCAACTTTGTCCTTGTCGATGAGAATGCCATCTTTGCAGACAACATGGCTGAGAAGTACTCCAGATTTGACAAAGAAAGCACATTTGTCGGGGTTGAGTGCTATGTTGTGCTCCTTGCACTTGTCGAGACATTTCTCGAGGCATTCAAGATGTCAATCTTCTAAACTGAAGATGCTGAAGTCGTCCATGAAGACTCTCATGAAGTCGGTGAGGTAGTCTCGGAACGTGTTGGTGACGAGTCTTTGGAAGGTAAACGGGGCGTTGCAGAGTCCAAAAAGCATTCATCGGTAAGCATAGGCTCCCCATGGACTGATAAATGCTGTCTTGTGCTGATCTTCTTCAGCAATGTGGATTTGGTTGTAGCCGGAGGAAGGAGTACATCTCGTGTCCGGTGACTGCGTCAAGAACTTCGTTGGTAAATGGTATCGGGAAGACATATTTTTTGGTGGCGTCATTGAGATGTTTATAGTTGACATAGATTTGAAGTTTGCCGTTTTTCTTCGGCACAACCACCAGTGGTGAAAGCCAAATTGGATTCTGAATTGGGTAGATGTACTCAACTTGGAGAAGCTTGTTGAGTTCTTTCTTGACTTGTTCCATCAGATTCAGATTCATCCGGTAGGCTGCTTGTCTTCTCAGTTTTGAGTTCGGAAGAAGGTTAATGGTGTGAAGGTTGAGTTTCGGTGAAACTCCCTTAAGGTCTTGGTAACTCTAAGTGAACAAGTGTTTCTTCTTTTGGAGAAGTTTGATGCCTTTGTCTCGAAAACTTGCTGAGATGTCAGTGGCAAGTACAAAGTGTTTGTTGCCATCATCAGCAAGGCTGACTTTTTCGAGTTTTTGATTGGCTGGAATTGTCAGAATGTAGGCAACTTTGTTTTGGTTGTCGACTATGAATGCTGGTGGCGCTTTGAGTTTTGTATTTTTGAGTGACTGGATTTTTCAGTGCTAATGTAATTGGTAGTCATTCTCGATGGAAGTCGGTGACGATTCGGAAAAGGTCAATCTTAGCCAAAGGTTCAAAATCAGGGTAGGCTTTGAGGATTTGTTGTTCTTCATAGTCGTTGAGGCCATCTTTGAGATATTATATTCTTCCAAGTTGATAAGTCGGTTGTGATTGGATAGTGATTTGGTTGCTTTTGTCGACATGGTTGTCGGTCCGTCTGGTCCTCGAAGGATAAGATTGTTGTTGGGCCAGTCTTGATAAACTTGGGCACTTTAGAGCCAAGGTCGACCAAGGAGAATCGAGTATCCATCACTCTGCTCCAGTAGTTTGAGGACAACATAGTTAACTAGTATTTCAATGCCTTGAATGCTAGTGTTGACTTTTTGGATGATGCCTTTGGGTTGAACAGATTGGTGGTTGGCCATTCGGATGTTGAAAGGTGTTCGGTGGACTAGGCTGATGTTGAGTTGGTGAACAAGACTCTCTTCAATAATATTGACATTGGAGCCGCCATCAATTATGGCTCTGGAAACAAGGTGTTTATCAAGTTGTAGGTCGATTGTCGGAACATCATTATTGCAATTGCCTGGTTGAATCTCGGTTCGAGTGTTGACAACTGTCCATGTCGGGTTGAGTTTGGGTGAGTCTGTTAGAGCGTTGTTCAATGCAGATGTCAGATCGGTGAGTTGTTTAGTGAGGTAGGGTGCAATCTTCAGCAGTTGGCCAATGGTGATCTAAATATTTTGGTGAAGGATAGTCTCTGCTACTTCTTGTATTTCCTTGAAGTTTGTTGAATTGTGTGCCAGTGTCGGTGTTAGTGTCAATGTCAAACAATTTGTCTGTCGGTTTTCTGATATTGAGTCTTGGCATTGTTGTTTAGCTAGTGATGGTTGAGCTTCATTGTCGGAGTGTAAAATCACTAATTTGGATGGTTGTAGAGTGAGTTGCCATTGTATCTTGGCGGCTATCTTCTACTTCTTTTTCCATTCCCGGAGTTTTGTGGGCCCTTCTCTTCACTATCTTCAGAATCTCTATTCGGTTGTTGTTGTTTTTTTGCTCTCGAGTTTGTACTGCCATGACTTGAGGATCGGAGTTGTAATTATCAGCATAAGGTAGTTTGTCAGTCTTGACCATCCTTGTTGTTGGTGGTCGCTGCTGGTTTTGATCTTGTTGTCAAGGAGGTGGTGGACCAAGTCTCGACGGACCTCCTTGGTTTTGAAGTTGAGGTTGCCATGGCCGGTTGTTGTAGTTGCCTTGGTAGCCTTGGTTTTGATAACCTTGACCTTGGTATTGTCGGTTCTGGTATCTTGAGTATTGTTGGTATCCTAGGTTGTAGTTGTCTTGGTTTGCTGCATAGTTTCGGTTTGGCGGGTATTGTCAATCATTGTAGTTGTTGTTGTAGTCGTTGTTGTAATTGTTGTTGTAGTTGTTGTAGCAAGGTTGATCTTTCCATTGTTGACTCTACTGTTGGAAGTTGTTTCTTGGTGTTCTCCAATTTATCAAAGGTGGTGTCAAGTAGTTGTCAAAGTATTGATTTGGATATGGTTGTTGAAATTGCTGTCAGGGATAGTTCAAGATTTATCAAACTTTCGGAGAATTTTGAAATCTGCAAGTCTTGGCGTCATGACCACCTTTGGCACAGATCTGGCATTTGGAGATTTGGAGTTTGCAGTCACTTGCCAGATGTCCTTCATTCTTGCTAGTACACCAAATTCCAGATTGAAATTCTTTGATGTCAGCCTTGGCTTTTCCCTTGATCTTGTCGATTGTTTTCCTGAGTTTCCAAAGTTTTGACTTGGCGCTCTCTCCAAGTTCATCATTGGAGTCATCGTCAGAACTGCTGTCAGAATCTGAGTTGTCTATGTCGTCGACTTGTGCTGTCATTTGTCGAGCTTGAACATCTTGAAGGGCTCTTGCGAGTTTGAGGTAAGTGGTGACATTGATGTGTATTGCAGCTTTTTGGAAGGATTATTGGAGGCCTTGCATGTACCATTGGTAAAGTAAAGTTTCAGTGGCACTGTTGCTGCATTTGCTGGCATGTCGAGTGAAGGTTTGAGTGTAGTCATCAATGGATTGACCAGACTTCTACTTGAGTTTTGGGATCTTGTGAAGTTGTTGGCTTTGAGTGAGGGAAGACTTGAATCGGTCAATGAGCTTGAGTGTGAGGTCATCGAAACTTGTATTTTGAGGAAGCATTTGAGCCCATTCGTTGGCTCACTTTCGAAGGGTACATCGGAAGTAGTATGGGAGTTCGGTTGTGTGGCCGTTGATACAGATTGCTTCTTAGAACTGTTCAACATGTTTCTTGGTGTCTTCCAACTTCAGACCATGAAATAGTGGATAGGAGACATGTCTTCTGACGGGTATGTTGGCTACGGCAGTAGTGACTGCCATTTGCTGTTGGTAGTAATGTCGGTATTGTCAAGGTTGTTTTATTGGGTTCTCACCATGGAGTCCGAAGGTGATTTGGAGCAAGGGGTTGTCGGGGTCGACAGCAAAGTTGGTGTAGGAGGGAGCTGGTGAATTGTTGTTGTTGTTTAGTGGACTCTCCTCTGTTTTTTCTTCTTTCTTGGGACTTTTATCGAGTGTGTCGTCAGTGTTTGGTTGCTTGTCAATGTTGATTTTCGGAAGATGCTAGTTGAACTTGTTGTCAAAGTACTTGTCAGAGTTATGTTGTGTTGGTTGTGGTGGTTCTTCTAGATTGTCGAAGAGTTCTTCGAGTGTATAGTTGTGTGATGATTGTGGTTGCTGTTGAAGATTATTGTCGTCGACGATTGGTTCGTCAACCTCATTGTTGTTGGATGATTATAGTTGTTCATCAACTCAGTGTGAGTGGTCGACTTCTTCGTCGAGTGCTTGACTATTGGATGATTCAGGTTGTTCGTCTTTACCGCTATTGACTAGGTATATCGGAGTGCGACTATAGTGGGTGAAGTCAAGTTGTTGTCTTGTCAGTGTGTTAAAGTTGAAAGCGTGTTCGAAAGGTTTGGCTGATAGCAGGCTTCAGTAGAAGTTGGATGCAAATATGGGATATATCGGTGTTGTGAAGATTGGTTGGTATGGTGAAAATGGTACCAGTCTGGTGAAGTCTGTAAAGCTGGGCAGGAAACTTGGTCGTTCGTTGTCACTGTAGATGGGGTTGGTGAATGTACCTTTGAAGTGGTTGTATGCTGCTTGAAAAATGTTTTGTTGCTCGAGCGTAGTTTGTGTCAACTGCTCAAATGTTTGGTCAGGCTCGGGCACTTCAATGGGTGCTGTTGAGGGTCCTGCTGGTGGTGTGTCTGGTGGTGTTGTGTAGTTGTCATATTCTTCATGGATGTCCGAGACTAGTTTGTCAGAGTTAGACGAGTGAATGAATGCTGTGTATTGATATGAAAATGATGAGTGGAGATGGGGATCCACAATTCGGATTCCCCCCTTTGAAAGGCTGGCAGTTCTAACTGCCAGCATATGCTAATAAATGGTATATGTTGTGCATGATCCAATCTATGGCTCCGATGCAACCTTGGGTTCAAGGTCGGAGTCCCTTGAGCTTGGGTTTTTGGTTGATACACCTTCTTCCACCATTGGGCAACATGTGGATAACCATCTCCTCTCCCAATCATAGCCATTTCTTTCACACTTTGTAGCCATCTCCTTTCCCTCACAATCTTATTATACTTGGCCTACCATCTCTTTTGCTTCTTTCACCATCTCCTTGTACTTGGGCTGCCATTTTCTTTCCACTTGCATGGCTACATCTCTCCCTCTTCAAGCCATCATTATCAATCTTTTCTTTTGCTAAGATGTTGGTCATGCTTTGACTTTGGGCTATTTGGGACTTTTGTGAGAGATGGTTTGACCTTTTGTTTCCTTCTTCTTTTGTGCATGTTTTTTATTTGATCTTTGCATTGCAAGGATCTTAGAAAAATAAAGTCTCAAAGTTCCTAAATCTTGAAACAATCTCTAAATCTTTAGGTTTGTGGAGTTCCAAGATCTTGTTTGAAATCCTTAAGGGTCTCTAAGATTCTTAAATCTATAAAGAGCTTTAAGATTTTATTTCATTTCTAGCTTTTATTTAGAAGTTTAATGTTTTGAAACATCTATGATTGGCTGAGCTCAAAGTGCCTATGATTGAATGATCTTGAAGTGCCTTAGTTTAACATAGTAAAAGTTAGAAGTAAACATTAGTTTTAAGCGTTTTTACCTTTAACTTGATGATTGATTCATTTCTTTTGTTTGGTTTTGCAAGTTCTTGTGTTTGAGTAGGAATATAGATTTCATTATTGTCTATATTGTGATTCTCTCTCTAGCCTCCTCATGTAGATCTTACAGCTTCTTGTAGCTTGAGATTGAAGTTTGCTTAACTCATTTTTTGGAGGTGGTGGTGATCTTTACTCATTCTTTCCAAGTATATAAAAGATGTGTCTTAATTAAGTTGTAAATTCCAACATGTATTTCTCCCTTTTTTTTTTTCTTTTAGCTTTGTTTTGTTTGTGAGCCTTTTGTTTGAGTTGTTGTTTCTTAGTGTTCTTTCTTTACTTTTTCTCTTCGTCTATATGTGCCTTCTTTTCAATTTTTTTTGTAAGCTTAACATAAAATTTCTTTAAGTTAATTGCAATGCCTATTATAATAAGCAAGCTTAGAAGTCTTGGTGATGAAACATTGCAAGTTTTGAATACTAGTTTTGCTAGTTTTGCTTTGTTATCTTGATTTCCTTTATGGTTTTTTTGTTATTTCTTTCATTGTTATAGTCTTCAGTCATCATCATTAAGTCCTTTACTACTTGAATATAAGCTTATAAATTTAAGCTTCCCAAAAAGTCATCTAGCCTAGTAGTATTCAAACTTAAGGACATTTAACTCTAAATATTTTAAAATCATTAATTAATTGAAAAAAAGGGTGCATTTTTGTTCATAAGCCTTTTTCTTCTATATTTAAACCCTTATAGAGTGTCTCTTGAGTTATTCTCTTTAATTTCTTACATTAAATTTCTTCCAAGGTGGTTGTGTATAATGCATTCACTCTATACTCATTATTCATTCTTATGTTGTTTAATAGATAATGTATGAACCTAGCTTTGATGTTACTCTTTAAGTGCAATAAGTGACACTTTTGAAACCAATTAAGCAATATCCTTTTTTGTAAGTATTATATTCATCATCCATCTTTATCGATAACAAAATTCTTAAAAACTAATTTTGAATGATCTAAAAACATATAGTTTTTGTGATGTATAGGTGGGATTAGTGTTATGTTAATGCCTAGGGATGCTATTTTCACCAAAGCCACAAAGTTGCAATAGCTTTTATGACCATCTACTATAAAAATGTGTAAGTGTACAGTCTATAAATTTTACAAAGTAGTCAAAACAACTAAGATATAAAACATTATTGATCCATGCTTTTTCACTAATAGTTAATACACTTGACTAACAACCTATTATCTAGTTAGCCATTCTTTAATCTGTTTGGAAGATGTATATATTTAGAATTATTTATCTCCTGCATTGCAATATGTCAGTGTAGTGAGATACTCAATATTATTTAGAGTGATTATGTAAAACAATTTAAAACTTTATAGAGTTAACACCTTCACACCTTGAATTTGACTAATAAATATTACAACTTCATCATAGTTCTATATTCTCTCTAGTATGTATCTTGTAATGGTGTATATACTCTTTAAGTTTTGGTAGGTTGCATCTATGACAGACTTGTTTATAAACTTTATGCAGTTAATTCCTAATGATTTTACAATTTTATATATGAGTTTTAGATGGTGTTTTAAAAATCCACTTTATCACAATCTTTCAAGTATTCTATGGGAGAATGGGTTTGGTTCTTCGTGGGAGCTAAAAAAAACTATTACTTTTATAACACTGATTTTCCACATTAGTTACTTAATTTTTTGGCAAATTATAAAGAGTTTTTCAAGGATTGCATTTTCAAGTATAAGCATAATTTTAAATTTTTAAATTTTTTCTTTTGAATTCCATCTCTCTAAGCTGATAACAATGACTTTAAAATGTTATATTTTTTAAATGTAACCTTTTTATTTAGCCCATCATTTAATGGCCTTTTTGAAATCTTCTTCTTCTATTCATATGCATTGTTGTTATTTTCTAATGGGGTGAATTATAAAAAAAAAAATTCTATAATGTTTCCTCTTTTAACATGTATTCACTTATATAAACCCTAGTTGAAAGTATTGGTGAAGAAGTAACAATTATAAGCGTTTTGCTATTTAATAATGGAGATGTACTTCATTAATGTGAGTGCATAAGATACAGAAATATAATTAACTTAAAAACCTTAGCTTATATAAAGCAAATGGTCCTCACACACTTAATCATTTAATTTTGCAATCACAAATCTCCTTATCACACATCTTTATATTTAAATTATGAAATAGATTTTTAAATATTTAAACTCTTTTATATCATTAAAATACTTACAAATTCTTAATTTCTATCAAATAAAACTAATAATCTTTAATTTTTTAGTTTTACATAAAATAACCTAAAAGTTCTCAATTACTCACGCTTTTTTATTGAACTTTTATTTTTAATCTTCGAGTCTAGGGTTTTTGGGGAGCTAGGTAGGGCATCAAAGGCTCCGCCTGGGCGTGGAAGGGCAGCGATGAGCGTCTGGAATTACGTCGTCACTGCGCACAAGCCAACCAATGTGACGCACTCGTGCGTTGGAAATTTCACGAGCCCCCACGAGCTCAATCTCATCATCGCGTAAGTCCCTGTTTAGCTCCTCTTGCGCTTCTCCTCTCACTCAATCATTTCCTCCAGAAAATGTACACGGATTGAATTTCACTTGCTCACAGCTCAAGGTCTCCAGGTACTCTTTCACGCCTGCTCTTTGTTTTTCGTTTAGTTCTAAGTGTCTCTCGTTCTCCTCCAGCCTCTTTTGGACGTGCCAATCTATGGCCGGATTGCAACCTTGGAGCTCTTCAGGCCTCCGGTATGAATCTTTCTCGTCTCGGATCTTTTCTCATTTTCTCGCACCACAGGGAGAGACCCAGGATGTCCTGTTCGTCTCCACGGAGAGATACAAGTTTTGTGTCTTACAATGGGATTCGGAGACGACGGAACTTGTCACGAGGTTACCTTGAGTTTTTCAAGAGCAAGTCTCATTTTTGTTTCCTGTTTGGACAGGGCAATGGGTGACGTTTCAGATCGAATTGGTCGGCCGACGGATAATGGACAGGTTGCAGTGTAACTCTCTGAGTTCTATATGACGCATCGTGTTTTTTTTTTTTTTTTTTGTCTTTCAGATCGGCATTGTTGATCCAGAGTGTAGGCTGATTGGTCTTCACCTCTACGATGGCTTGTTCAAAGTAAACTTGTTTCAGCGCTACTTCTGATAGCTGACCGTGATTGTGGTTGCCTGGATAAAGGTAATACCGATCGACAACAAAGGACAGCTGAAAGAGGCGTTTAACATCAGGTAAGAATGTTTTTCCTGTGTGCAACGCTTAGGATTGTCAATCTTAGGCTGGAAGAACTGCAAGTGCTGGACATAAAGTTCCTGTATGGCTGCTCGAAACCAACAATTGCTGTCCTTTACCAGGTTCGGTTTCCTTCAATATCCTTTTAGGAAAAAACTTGGCGAATGTTTGCTTCATTTGACAGGACAACAAAGATGCTCGTCACGTCAAAACATACGAGATACAACTGAAAGAGAAGGATTTTGGTGAGGGGCCATGGTTGCAGAATAACCTCGACAATGGAGCCGGTATGCTTATTCCCGTGCCAACACCCCTTGGTGGCGTTATAATAATTGGTGAGCAAACCATCGTTTACTACAGCGGTTCAGCATTCAAGGCTATTCCCATCCGGCCTGTAAGTTGTAAAGCGAGCAAGGTTTACAGCAACTGATATTGTATGTTGCAGTCAATCACGAAAGCATATGGGAAAGTGGATGCTGATGGATCACGGTATTTGCTCAGTGATCATACTGGATCGCTACATTTGCTTGTGATCACTCACGAGAGGGACAGGTTTGAAGACGAGCTAGATTTTCTTATGGTATCAAATTTCTTGATACAGGGTACTGGGTTTGAAAGTTGAACTGCTCGGGGAGACCTCCGCTGCATCAAGTCTTTCCTACCTTGACAACGGGGTTGTTTATGTTGGCTCCAGCTACGGGGATTCACAGGTGAGTCGACAGGATTTTTCTCGTTTTAAAAATTCTGAAGTGGTTGTGATGCTGCAGCTCATAAAACTGAACGCGCAAGTAGACTCAAGAAACTCTTATGTGGAGGTTCTAGAGAGTTTTGTCAATCTTGGGCCAATTGTCGATCTCTGCGTAGTGGACCTGGAGAGGCAAGGTCAAGGGCAAGTAGTGACGTGCTCTGGTGCATACAAGGATGGATCCTTGCGTATTGTCAGAAATGGTATCGGCATCAACGAGCAGGTAATGCTTTCCGCTATGGTTCCCTGTTCTAACCTTGCTGATATCATAGGCCTCTGCTGAGCTTCAAGGTATTAAAGGCATGTGGTCTTTACGAGCCACGTCCAAGGATGTCTTTGACATATTCCTGGTGGTCAGTTTCATCAGCGAGACAAGAATCCTGGCCATGAATATGGATGATGAACTCGAGGAAACTGAGATTGAAGGTTTTGATTCCGAAGCACAAACTCTCTTCTGCCATAACGCTATTCACGACCAGATTATTCAGGTACGAGATTCTAGACACCGCTGGATGGAATTTACTGGGATTTTTTATGCAGGTAACTTCGACTTCTTTGAGGCTGGTTGATGCCACTTCTCGACGGCAATTGACGGAGTGGAGAACTCCGTCTGGAGTTGCAATAAACGTGGCCACAGCCAATGCTTCGCAGGTATTGTGCAGTTAATCCATGTATGTACAACCAGCTTTGTTTAACAGGTTCTTCTCGCGACTGGTGGTGGAAATCTTGTTTATATTGAAATCGGTCGCGGGTCTCTGACGGAAGTGAAGCACGTACAACTCCAGAATGAGATATCGTGTCTGGATATAAATCCGATTGGTACCGATCCCGATCGTAGCAATATAGCAGCGGTGGGAATGTGGACGGATATCAGTGTGCAAGTTTTTTCTTTACCCAACCTTGAGGTTTTGGCGAAAGAAAGTCTCGGCGGTGAAATTATACCACGCTCGGTTTTAATATGTGCATTTGAAGGAGTAAGTTCACAGGACTTTTCTTGCAAACCAGACACTAACTCTCTCTGGCAGGTCTCATATTTGCTTTGCGCTTTAGGAGACGGCCATCTTTTCAATTTTCTGATCGACACCAGTACCGGTCAACTTTCCGACAGAAAAAAGATTTCCTTGGGCACACAGCCGATCATGCTCCGGACTTTCAGATCTAAGAATGCAACTCATGTGTTTGCGGCGTCGGATCGGCCTACGGTCATTTACAGTAGCAACAAGAAGCTGCTTTACAGCAACGTGAATCTGAAGGAGGTGAATCACATGTGTCCTTTCAACTCTGCATCTTTTCCCGACAGGTCTGTTTCTAGTTCTCTTTTGTGAGCTCTATTAACAAGCTTTTGTTTGTCGTAATCAGCCTGGCAATTGGAAAGGAGGGAGAGCTCACAATCGGAACGATTGATGATATCCAGAAGCTACATATACGCACGGTGGCACTTGGGGAACACCCTCGCAGGATCTGTCACCAGGAGCAGACTCGGACGTTTGGCCTTTGCACCGCAAGGTTTTATAGCAACCCAAACGGGGAGGATCACGAAAGCCATTTCGTAAAGTTGCTGGACGACCAGACCTTCGAAGTTTTAGGCTCGTATAACCTGGACACATTCGAGAACGGCTGCACGATCATTACGTGCAGCTTCACTGATGACCCGGCTACGTATTACTGCGTTGGAACAGCCTATGCTCTACCCGAGGAAAACGAACCAAGCAAGGTACGAAGCAAATGCTTTTCCTAAAGGTCTCTGCTGAGCTTCTTCTTTGCTTCTCTAGGGACGTATATTGATCTTCACTGTAGAAGATGGCAAGTTCCAACTCGTTACTGAGAAGGAAACGAAAGGAGCTGTGTACAATCTAAACGCCTTCAACGGGAAGCTCCTAGCGGGCATCAACCAGAAAATCCAGCTCTACAAATGGACACAGCGGGATAGCACTCGGGAGCTTCAGTCGGAGTGCGGTCACCACGGCCACATCCTAGCACTCTACGTGCAATCTCGCGGAGATTTCATCGTCGTGGGCGATCTCATGAAGAGCATATCGCTACTTCTCTACAAGGTATGCTCTTTGTACAGAGTGTTTTCTTGCTTATGGACTGTTTACTACTTCACAGCCGGAGGAAGGAGCGATCGAAGAACGCGCGCGGGATTACAACGCAAACTGGATGACTGCTGTGGAGATCCTGGACGACGACATCTACCTCGGAGCCGAGAACAGCTTCAACCTCTTCACGGTGAGGAAGAACAGCGACGCTGCGACGGACGAGGAGAGAGGCCGGCTGGAAGTGGTGGGAGAGTACCACCTTGGCGAGTTTGTCAACCGGTTCCGGCATGGCTCGCTGGTGATGCGCTTGCCGGACAACGAGACGAGCCAGATCCCGACTGTGATCTTCGGCACCGTCAACGGAGTGATCGGAGTGGTGGCCTCGCTCCAGCAAGAACAGTTCAACTTCCTCCAGCGGCTCCAGCACTGCCTGGCCAAGGTGATCAAAGGCGTCGGGGGGCTGAGCCACGAGCAGTGGCGATCGTTTAGCAGCGAGAGGAAGAACGCCGACGCCAAGAACTTCCTCGACGGCGATCTCATCGAGTCGTTCCTGGATTTAAACCGGGCCAAGATGGACGAAGTCTCGGCGGCCATGAGCGTGTCCGTGGAAGAGCTTTGCAAGCGTGTAGAGGAGATGACGAGGTTACACTGAGAAGAGTGTGCTGTGAGAGAGGACTTTTATACTGTTGTAAAAATGGTTTTTACTTCAAGTAACTTTATTTACCTGATGATTATTGTTGTTCTTCCTTTTAGGGTTTCTGGCTAGAGGACGAGAAATGGAGAGCGAGCAATGCTTGGCTTGTCCGATTGCGTGCTTCGGCAGCGACCGCTGCGGCGATGTAGCTGAGGTAATCTTTGCATCGCATTTCATTATCCAGCTATGCGATCCATATTTCCTAGGCGCTGGTATTTTGTCCTCATTCCTTCTTGCGTGGCCGATGCATTCTCTAGGAATTTCTAGGCTTTGGATTTCTTGCGCTAGGATTTCTTCCTTCGGAGGAGAATGAGTGTCTGGTTGATTTGTGTAGTTTTTCTTCTGCTGGATCGCGGGGAAGCTGACACGAATGCGAAGGATAGTAAGTTTTCGTGTTTTTTCTTTTCCTTTCTTTTCTTTGTTGAGCTTATGCCCATGTTGTGTTCCAGCTGAAGCACTCCGGGGCTTCCAACGGGGTGTTCAAGACCCATTGTCTAAGCTTGAGAGCTGGAAAGGCGATGATCCTTGTGGACAGGGCTGGGAGGGGATTATTTGTGCTCCAGATGCTGCGGGAGTCAATCACGTAACGGAGATGTAAGAGCTCGTTGATCGTTTGTTCTTTCTTTGATTGTTTGATTTTTCCTTGAACAGCCATTTGCTAAACTCGAACTTTTCGGGAGTTCTTTCTCCTGATATTGGATCCCTGAGCTCTCTCAAAGCATTGTAAGCAACCTCTTGTGCTGCTGGACATCACTCACTGGCTTTTGTGTTTTCTCGCTAGGGACCTTATGTGGAACAGTCTGAGTGGAAGCATTCCTCCATCTATCGGGAATCTGTTGTCGCTGGAGCTTTTGTAAGTTGTCCTCGTTTTCGCTGTTCCTCGAATAAATTTCTTTTCTTCGTAGGCTTCTTAACGGGAATTCTTTCACTGGTCATCTTCCGGATGAAATTGGAAACCTTGTGAACCTTGATCGGCTTCAAGTTGATCAAAACAAATTTTCGGGGCCGATTCCATCAACCTTGACAAAGCTAGTTAATGCAAAGCACCTGTAAGCGTCAGACACTGCCAGGATAATGTTTTAAGCCTTCCACTTTTCAGGCACATGAACGACAATGCCTTTGACGGCAGTATTCCATCTGGTTTGGGAAGGATACCCGCAATCCATATGTACGTGTCCTGATTTTCCTGTTTAAGTCGAACTGATATTTTGGTAGCGAAGACTTTTAGATAACAATAATTTAACTGGGAAGCTTCCACCCGACATTGGCAACATATCGCAACTCCAGATACTGTATACAGACTCGATGCATAGTCATAAACTGATCCTCCTCTGTTACAGGCAGTTGGACAACAATCCTTTTGATGCACAGGAGATTCCGAGCACGTATACGACGTCGCTTGTACAGCTTATCAAGCTGTAAGTTGATGAACGATGGTGTTGTGCTCGATTCAAGTCTTACCTTACAGGAGCATGAAAAACTGCAACTTGCGAGGATCGATGCCCGATCTCTCTGCACTCACCAAGCTACAGTCTCTGTGAGTGGCAGAATTAAGCATGCAGTTCTTTTTACAGATTCGTCCTTTTTCCGGCAGGGATTTGAGCAAAAATCAAATGGACGGAGTCTTTCCGAACATGAGTTTGCCCTCGCTAATAACGATGTAAGATGCACTGGAAAATCCGCCCTTTAACAGTTTGGTTGACAGAGATCTCTCAAATAATCAGTTTACTGGCGACATTCCAGTCGAAGCTGCGGGCATCGAGACTCTAGAATTGATGTGAGTCACTGCGTTCTCTTGGTAGCTTACACTTCGTGGAAAATCCAGGTCTTTACAGAGCAATCTCTTGAATGGTTCTCTGGATCAGCTTTTAATCACCCTCCGTGGTAGAACGAGCGACAAATTACTTGTGCTGTATGTACTTCAGTTTTTGCTATCCAACTCGTCTAATCGTCTACTGTAATCACGACAGGGATCTCCAAGGGAACTCGCTGACTGTATCATCGTTCCCGAGTTTTAGTTTCTCCAGCAATATCAAACTTTGGTACTGTGCCATGTTGGCCGTGCGGATCTACTTACCTACAGTTTATACTTGTTGCAGGGTCTTTGGAAACGCGCAAGTGTGCGTCTGGCAGGCCGCATTCAAGTTTTGCGAGCATCAGAGCCTCGATAATGTACCTGACCACGGGCCATCTGATAGCAGCAACATCAATAACTGCGCGAAGGACATCTGTAATCCTGACATTGACGAACTTGTCCCCGGTTTGGCAGCCGATGGTAATTGCAAGTGTGCTTCTCCGATTCGGGTCCTTGTTCGTTTGAAGAGTCCGGGCTTCCGCTTCTTTGAACCGCATCTTCGAGCTTACGAGAAGTACATGGCTGCTGGATTGGGAGTGTCGCATCTTTCGGTGACCTCGTATTCCTGGGCCGGGCAGAGACTCCTCGTGAAGCTGAGTATATTTCCTTCAATGCTAGGTGATGATCGAAGGTTCAATCAACCAGAGGTGAAAAGAATCTTTCTTGCTTTCACGGAGTGGTCAATCCCTGATAATGCCTTATTTGGGCCAAGAGAGCTCCTCAGCTTCGATCCTCCTTATGGGATTGGTAAGTGTTCTGTTTCTTTCTTTCTTTGCTGTAACACTTAGTTTGTTTGTTTTGTTTTCTTACAGAACTTTTTACGAGTGGAATTTTACCTTCGAGAAAGAAATTTTTCGCCAGTGCTATTCCCGTCTTTGTTGGTGTTCTTGTTGGAGTTGTAGGCTTCGTTGCTACCGTTCTAATCTGTTTTGTTCAGAAACTCAAGGACGACCAAAATAACTGTAAGTCTTCTGCATCTTCTATGTTTTAGCTCTGAGATGTGTACCATTGCTTGCAGCGTGGAAGAAGAGAAGGAACCTATCTTTCAAAGTTGAAGGCGTCACAAGCTTCACATGGGAGGAGATGGATAGAGCCACAGAATCCTTTCACGAATCTAACCAGATTGGTCAGGGTGGCTATGGAAAAGTTTACAGAGGAGTTCTGGACGACGGGACTGTTGTTGCTATCAAGCGTGCTGAGGAGGCCTCTCGAAACGGAACCAATGAGTTTCACAATGAAATACAGTTGCTGTCGAGACTTCATCATCGAAATCTGGTTTCGCTTATTGGCTACTATGTGGACGACGACGAACAGGTAGGCCGGAAATCTAGAACTGACGGCTCGATCACTGGGTCTTCATTGCGACAGATGCTCGTGTATGAATTCATGAGTGGAGGAACTTTACGGGATCATCTATCACGTACGTTTTTCTGCAATTGGCTTGACTTCTATCCTTTTTTGACATTGTCTGCTCTTACAGCGACATTTACAAGACCGCTGAATGTCAGGTCTCGCTTGGTTATAGCTTTGGGCGCGGCAAGAGGCATACTGTATCTTCACACGGAAGCTAACCCTCCCATTTTTCATCGCGATATTAAATCGACCAACATTCTTTTGGACGAGAAGAACAATCCGAAGGTTGCTGATTTTGGCCTTTCCAAGCTTGCACCTGTTTCAGACGCTGACGGACTGTCAGGACACGTTTCAACAGTTGTGAGAGGCACACCGGTAAGTATTAATTTTCAAACTCAGGCTGTCTTTTACGAGCCATTTCCATGGTTTGAGCAGGGGTACCTGGATCCAGAATACTTTCTGACCCATAAGCTGACAGACAAGAGCGACGTTTACAGCTTTGGTGTGGTGCTGCTGGAGCTCCTAACGGGAATGCCACCAATCTCTCATGGAAAAAACATTGTCCGAGAGGTGAAAGACCGTGTTTCTGTTTGGGAGATTGACTTTTCTTTGTTTAATGCAGGTGAGATTGGCATTCGAGGCGGGAATGATTCTGAACGTGGTAGATTCCCGCATGGGACCACTCGCTTCCGAGCTGCTAGAACGGTTCGTGCGGCTAGCGTTGGCCTGCTCGAGCGACGAGCCACAGGCTCGTCCTTCAATGTCCGACGTCGTACGCGATCTAGAGGCCCTTCGTCTCGCTGCAACCAGGCCTGACTCCCTAGCTGATAGCGAGCCAGGAAGTTCTTTCAGGAGATTGGACAGCAGTATCGTGCTGTCGGAGAAGCTGGCGGAGAACGATGACTCGCAGTGCATCGGAGTGGTTCTTCCTAGATAGTAAGCTTTTCAAGTTGATAGCTTCTTTCAGCTCACGCTCCAACGGCTTTTCAGGTGATAAATTGGAATAATCTCTCATACGGAAGTTTTGTACTTTGCACTGCATGAAGTAAGATGCGACAAAATGGCTGATTTGTCCAGAATCTTCTGGCTAAACACTGTTTTCGCTACAGTTCTTTCTTTCTGCCTTTAGCCTCTTTGACAGAAAATCTTTGGGCTCGGGAGGTCCCAGAAAAGAAACCGACTGTTCTGACAATTTCTAACAGGATCTTATCCCGCATATTCACTGGTGAAGTCAAGCACTAGGCCGCAAGGGCGCCAGGCGGTATGGAAGAGCTCAAAGACGCGCCTACAGGTATGCCTTCAGCATCAAATTTGCAATTCACAGTTTACTCTTCTCAAAGAAAATTATGTCTTGGCAGCTGAGATTTTGCTCCTACTTCCTCAATTGAAGCTCAAGCACGGCAAGAACTAGTTCGACGTCATGGCAGCTGAAACGTTCTTCAAGATTTTCCTGCTGCCCTTTGCTCTTGCGGCATTAATGCCCTCTGCCGCTGCAGCTAATACAGATCCAGGAGATGGTAAGCAGATTACGATTGACGCTATAGTAATTTGCTGACTGTTGTCGCTTCTCTGTGTCCAAGTCCGAGCGTTAAACGCGTTACATAAGAGTCTTAAAGACACCGCTGGAAGGCTGCAGTCCTGGAATAATGGAGACCCTTGCAATGACTACTGGGAAGGCATCATATGCAGCGATTCGGATCTCTCAAACAGGACGAGTCGATCGGTGCTTGAAATGTAAAAAGTGCTTTGCTTTCTTGTTAATAGTTTTAACTTTTTCTCTTTTTCTTTTCTTCTGCGTCAGTCACTTGATGAACTGTAATCTAACGGGAACTATAGCTCCGGAAGTCGGCGACATGGCCAACCTTCAAATCTTGTATGCTTGCTGTTACGTTTCTTAATTATAATCTGGTTGTTTTCTCGAGCAGAAACCTCATGTGGAACGGTATAACTGGAACCATACCCGCCAATCTTGGCAATGCTGGAAACCTCGAGTTGCTGTAAGCTTAGCGGTTGAATCATTACTCTTCTCTCTTGAACATGTTTGCTGGACAGATTGTTGAATGGCAACAAGTTAACCGGGACAATTCCTGAAGAAATTGGCAATCTGATGAAATTGAACCGGTTCCAGATTGACGAGAACCAAATCTCAGGGAGTATACCCTCTACGTTTGGCAATCTTGTTTCCATAAAGCACCTGTAAGGGAGTCTCTTGTGCTTCTAAGTTCTGAAAAGATCATCTTTACCAGGCATATGAACAATAACTCTTTGACCGGTATCATTCCTCCTGAACTAGGCCGGCTTCCAACTCTCTTCCACATGTAATTCTTGTTTTCTTTTGTGTGTGTGTGTATTCATCTTGTATATTGTTCTCTCTGCAGTCTCGCAGACAATAACAATCTCAGCGGACCGCTGCCTGCGGAACTGTCAAACGTCGCGAGCATGCAAATCATGTGAGTTTCTCGATGTTTTATCGGAGCTGATGCCTTGTTCTCGACTCAGTCAGCTTGACAACAACAACTTTGGCAATGCATCAGTTCCTCCATCATATGTCCAGATGAAAAAGCTTTTGAAATTGTATGTCTCGTGATTTTTATTGCTTCAGTTACCCGGCCACGCATTTTGCAGGAGTATGAGAAATTGCAACCTTGGAGGAATGCTTCCTGACATCCGTGGATTTGAAAGTTTGGAATATCTGTCAGTTTCTGTTTTATCTCTGTAAGGAGCTCACCATGTTTTCTCGTTTATTCTGCAGTGACGTGAGTGGTAACAGCATGGGGGGCAATATTTCACAGTCGGTTCTACCTCCGAATGTAACAACGATGTACGTTCTCTAATCTCCTTGCTTATCCTTGATTGCTTTTTTTTTTTCCTTGGTTAGAAACCTGGCAAACAACAATTTTGGCGGACAGCTTCCTTCGTCGCTAGCTCACGGTTCCAAGCTCCAAGCCTTGTAAGCCACAGTAGTCCCTTACATTTTAATTCTTAAACTTTTTGACGGTCTTTAGGCTGCTGCAAAACAATCAGCTGAGCGGTTTAATTCCTATTGACTTCGTCAATCGTAACGTTACTTCTCAAAAGTTTATCTTGTAAGTATTGGGCTTACAAGATATCTTTGCGTCTCACACTTCCTTGCGCGGTTCTTTCGCAGAGATCTCAGGAACAACTTGCTTACTGGGTTTGACGGGGATTTTGATGGCAACGTCGATGCTAATATGTCTATCAGGTCAATATCTCCGCACAAAACGCTTATATCTAAAATGCTAGCTTTTCTTCTTTCTCAGCCTGAGCGGAAACTCGCGAGTTTGTACTCGAAACAGCCTGCCAACGCTCTGTTCCCCAGAACCTCCTGCTCTGCAGCAGATTGACACGGTTCGAGACAATGTTACGAACGTTTGCACATCGCAGACTTGTAGTACCGGAAGCGAGATGATTCCGGCCTTGGCTTATGACGGCAAGTGCAGGTGTGCTGCTCCAATTCAGGTGCAATGCCGCTTGAAGAGTCCTGGCTTCACTTTCTTCTCATTGTACCGTCAACTTTTCTCGGATTACTTGGCAAGCAATCTAAGTTTGCTACCGAGCCAGGTGTTCGTCGACCAATCTCTATGGGAACCCGGCCCGAGGCTCTTCATTCTCGTGAAAATATTTCCTCCGGCGACCACCGATGCACCTAGAGACAGGGAGTTAAACTCTTCGGAAGTTCTACGAGTTTATGAGAGGTTCGCCGGGTGGAAGATCAGAGACAGTCCGATTTTTGGCCCTCGCGAGCTGATTGCATTCATTGCCCCTGGCAACATAGGTACGAACCATTTTTTAAAGTGTTCTCCTGCTAAAGCCTGGGTTGTTTCCGATCAGACATTTTTGGATCTAGCTCTGGAGGCAAAAAGAAACACTTTTCCAAGGCTGTCCTCGCTGGAGTTTTGGTTGGTGCTGTCCTAGCCACTGCACTAGTCGTGGGATTCAGTGCCTTTAAGTGTGCTTCGAGGCGTCGGTTCCTGGTATCACCATCGAAGAAAAGCCTTCGTAAGCGTGAGTACGATTTAAATCCTCGAGTAGGTTCGACTGATGGTGCTTCTCCCTCTCTTTTGTATTTGGCACAGTTAGCAGAGGCACAACATCTGTCAAGATTGACAATGTGAAGGCCTTTACTTTTCATGAGATGGGAGTGGCAACGGATTCATTCAGTGAAGCACGACAAATTGGCAAAGGTGGCTACGGCAAAGTTTACAAGGGAATTTTGGACGACAAGCAAGTGGTTGCTATAAAACGGGCGGACGAGGAGTCTCATCAAGGGGAGACCGAGTTCTTCACGGAAATCGAGCTTTTATCGCGCATCCACCATCGAAACCTCGTCTCTCTCGTCGGCTTCTGTCTCGATGGCCAAGAACAGGTTCGTATGTCACGTTCTAGTAGTTTTTCATACTTAGTTCCTCTGTATACAGATGCTTGTGTATGAGTATATCGGAGGAGGGAATCTTTCTTCTCGCCTCGTTGGTAAGTTTGACGTGTTTGTTTGCAGAGATTAACTTCTTCTTGCTTCTTTCAGAAAAACCTCCATTGAACTTCAAAAGGCGTGTGTACATAGCGCTGGGAGCTGCGAGGGGCATCATGTATTTGCACACTGAAGCTGAGCCCCGGATAATTCACAGGGACATCAAAGGCACAAACATTCTCATCGGAGACAGGGACAATGCGAAAGTGGCCGACTTTGGCTTGTCAAAGCTTGCTCCGGAGGAGGACGGCGATGGCGTTTTTGGCCAGCTCTCAACCGTAGTGAAGGGAACTCCGGTAGGTTGTGCTTCTTCGCGTGAGAAAGGAGGAAAGACAGCTCCCTTTTTGTTTCATGCATGCAGGGGTACCTGGATCCTGAATACTTCCTGACACGGAAACTGAGCGACAAGAGTGACATCTACAGCTTTGGAGTTGTCATGCTGGAGCTGGTCACGGGAAGGCAAGCAATCTCGCACGGGAAAAACTTAGTCAGAGAGGTAAGCCAAGATCTCTCTTTGGTTTCCTTGTTGCATTGAGCCGGCTTGCATTTCTTTTCTTTTCGTCAGGTTCGAGGTGCTTATGAAGCTGGAGTAGCCTTGTCAATCGTGGATCCGCTCATGGGACCATATCCGTCGGAAGCCATGGAGCCATTCGTGAGGCTAGCGCTGACATGCTGCGCGGACAATCCAGACGAGCGGCCTTCCATCCGGGGGGTGGTCCGAAACTTGGAAGACATATGGAAGGCAATGGCGAGCTGGGCTTACTCGTTCGACGACGATCACAGCCAGCCACTGGGGACCAAAGCCAAGTCGGGCGGGTTTGATGTGTCCGAGGGTGATGCCGTGGCTGGATCGTCGTCGTCCGCCAGGATCGACGAGCTCGACGTACTCTCGACGAACAACATCGAGCTCGTGGCTCCAAGATAAGCTGATGGAATACTTATACTTGACATCATTGCTATGAAAATAAATCCTGGCCATTGAAGGCGATCACATTAGAATCATACGACTTAGAGAAGATCCTCCACATAAGATCCACACAAAAAAAAATCGTCGAAAAAGCCTCCACTCGGAAGATCGGGCTTAAATTATCTCTGATTCAAGCAAGAAATACATATGAGGAAAGCTTACAAATTTATTTACGTGAACATGGGTGGCAGGATTTCCTGATGTAGTACAGACAAATCCATGGTACCGTGATACATGTGGGACTCCCCCCTCCACGAATTTTAATCGCTGGAAAAATCATCACATAGTTTATGATTGTAAGAAACCATGTGAAATTTCTAGGCGCGAAACAATGGGCACAGCAGAGCTCCATCGCCATAGCGCGGCCCGATCTTCCCCGGCTTGAGCGCTCCCAGCTCCGCGAGCTTGTACCCCTTCTCGAAGCTCGGCGGGCGATACACATTGACGTTGAGCGGGCGGAGCTCCTCCGGGCGAGCTTCCGGGTTGGGGCTCCAGTCCACGTCGATGCTCCCCTTGGCCCCCGCGACGGTCCTGGGCGGCATGAAGATCGACACCATCGTGCCCGACAGGAGCTTGAGCGCCGACAGCACCGCCCACTCGACGATCGCGCGTGGCTTTGGCAGCCCGGTGGCGATCCGGATGCGCTCGCCGATGAGCGCGCAGATGCCCGTCTCCACCACCGGCTGGACGCGGCGCGGGAAGGAGTCGAGCACCAGGTGCTTGAGCTCCTGGACGATGGACTTGTTCTTCTCGTCGAATTTGGCGTACTTCTCCTCGAATTCGTCGATGTAGTCGCGCATCGCCTGGATGTTCTCCGGGATGTCTTTCAGTCCCATCCGGAGCCCAATGTCGTGCCAGAGCGTGTAGGACGCGAGCTCCTCGCGGGGCGTCCACGCCCGGAATCCAAACCTGCATTGATCAAACAACATATACATACATTGTGTGAGATCTATTCCAAGAACACCGGAAGAACACATCGAAAGAACCACTACCACTTAGTCACTTACTCGCGGCAAAAATCCATGGGCTTGACGACGTTCAAGCAGAGCACATAGACAAACTCGTGATTTGGGATCTTGAATTGGGCGTGGATGCCATTCAATCTCCTCAGCGCGTAGGATCCACGGTCGCTATCGACGTGGTGGTGGAGGAACTCGCTCACCAAGATGTTGGTCTCGGCGGCGCGCTTCTGGGGATCCTTGAGCCCATACTTGGTCTTGTACAGGAGCTTGGTGATGGAGGGAATGCCCAGGGTTTGGATGGTGCCAAACTCGAGAGCTTTCTGGGAGAGAAATGGGAACTCCACCGCATAGAGATACCACACGATCTTGTGCGCATCTCGTACGGGATCTAGAGATGCTATAAACTCTGCTCGCTGGCGCCTCAGATGGATGCAAATTCCCTTGTATACAACCAAGCCCAGCAGAGCAACACACCACAGCAGGGATCCTAGTTCCACCATAGCTTTGGATTTCCTCTCTCTCTCTCTCTCTCACTCCCAAGCTATGGGATCCTATTCAAAACAAATTACCAAGGGCCAGCATTTATATCTCCCAGTCGGAGAGAATCTGCAATCCCACGGCCAAGATCAATACCACCATAAAGACCATCCTGAAGAGTTATAAATGCGATGCGCTAGGGCCTTATAAGGTAAAAAGATGGGAACATCACGCAAGAACCCTAATTACGTCCACGTGGCTGATCAAGGAAGAGCCAAGTGTTGGTATTTTTTAATCGAGCCGCTCGGCTTGACCTCCTTTCTGGCGTATATGTTTTAAATCGCCCTTCCCTTGTCAATATTGATCGTTATAAAGATTAAATCATGAATATTCAAATATATTCTAGGATATAGCTCAATCTAACCTTTATTATGGTTTAAACTTTCTCTAATTCGTTTGGTCAAAGGGCTGGTCGTGTCCAGCTTAAACCAGCAGCCATGTGTAAGTTCAAAACTCGAATTGATAATGACCTCCAAAGTAATGTAACTGAGCTAATACATAAAATATAATCATATTAACATATAAGATTAACTTTGTCTACTTATCATAATCTATTTGTATATATCTCACAATTAAGGTATCCCCAATGCACAAGTTGCTATCAAGTGGGATTTAAAGCACCTTTATCCCATCTAAATTTCTTTATACATATCTTTATTGGATGACAAACAATCACAGTAATTGTCACTGTGGCATATTTGAACCCATCCATCTCATGTTTCTTCAGAGGTGTTGCAAGACCTTGTAAGCAATATATAAATGAATGATTGAATAAATATTTTGCAATAGTAGTGAAAGCTTACAAATAAAGAATTAAAATAAACTTTAGAATTTATATTTTCAATGCCATCAGCACTACCACTATTACTAATCTTTATACCTTCAATATTCAACCATATCAGCTTGCTACATTTATCATGATTGTTAATAACATAACATTCAAAAACAAATTTTAATTTAAGAATAAAGAAGAAGTTTTTTAAAATAAAATATCTTAAACTGAAAAATCTAGCAATTACCTCATATAGATAAAGTGATGTTAATTTTAAGCTTATGCATAAAAGCTATGGTCTTTCTTAGCTAAATTAGCTGAACAATCAACATATTTATAAGAGTAAAATAAAGAAAAAAAAATTCACCTAAAAATAATCATGAAACAAGTAGAGGTAATAAGTTTAATAATGTTACTAACATGCAACAACATGGATCTTAACTGAAAGTATATTATAACCTTGAAATTCATATCAATAAGAAATAAAATATACTTGAAAAATGTTAAGATTAATAAATAACTATGGATGTATAAAAACTATTGATTTTCTCAAATGAAGAAAAATAATAATCAATTTATATATAAAAAAATAAAAAAAAAAACATTCCTTGATATAGATCATGTATCAAGTTTTGCAAATGAATATGACAATGTCCCTAACTTAAAGCAATTTAAATCACATAGAGCTACAAAATCACTAACATACAATAATTTAATTTAAATACATTATAAAACACACACATATATAGTTAGGTTTTAAGTTAATATATTTATGCCCTTCAACATTAATAGCAAAATATAAGTGTATTATAATAAATTTTATTTTAAGATTTTTACTATTATATTTAGAAATTATAGACTACAGTATCACAAAACATTTAGTGCATTAATTATGATAATCACCAAAGTAAAGAATAATATGATAATTATCAGAATACTAACATTTTATCATCATGAATTCAAAGAGTGTAAACTGTTGTATTTAAACTTTGTGGACTAACACTACTTAAACCTAAAAAATAGTTTACTTCATGTATTTCAAAACCTTTAACCAATAAATATAAAAATGGTACATTATTTATTCATGGGATTATATATATATATATTAAAAAAAATCTAGAAGACTATCTTTCAAGCTCTTCACTTTAATTATTTAAAATGAGCTATAAAAGTGGATACATTATAATTTTTATTTATTCATTTATTTATTTATATAAGTATAAATGTTTATAGAAAATATATAGATGGGTGTGAAACTTGAGAGTGCCTTCTTTTATAATCATACTTGGCAATTAATGCACATATAAAACTAATATGTAATTATGTGATTAATTTTTTCTTTAAATCATAATCACAATATAATTATCCATCAAGTGATTAACTATAAGATGATTATATCCCTATTATATAAATGCTATGAGTAACACTAAAAGTAAAGAAGTCAATTCTTTGACTTAAATAAAGTTTTACATATGCCACAAATGATAATGAACAATCATGGATTACAAACTTTGACTAATGGATCATGCAAGTGTAGAGCTAAAGTTTTATGAAGTATTCATCCCAATATCTTTTATTCCACTTGTTTGTAGGAAAAACCTAGATGACAATTTAAACATGAGAAGGTAGAGTTGTTTTTTTATAATGAAAAATATTATTTTTTAAAAATAAAATACTTTTTAAGAAAACTAAAAAAAATAATTAGCTTATATAAATAGAGTGGTGCTAAAGTTGTGTTTATGAAAAAAAAAATCATAACCTTTCTCATCTCAAAAAAAAAGAAGAATTAACATATTTATATAAGTAAAATTAAATAATGGAGTTAATAATATTGGCAATATCTAGCAATTTAGATTTTATGAAACTAATAATATTATTAGTAGATAACAACTTGAGATATCACACCAATTTGAAATAAAATATTACAACACAAAATAAAAATAATTAATAATTAATTATGTATGAAATCTATTGTCCTTATGGATTAACACTATAGCCTTTCTTAACAGAATAAAATATTAATATATTTATAAAACTAAATATAATATATAAAGTAATTACTTTAATAAATCAGGTTTATCATTTATACTTGAAGCAATAAAAGAGTTTTTATACTGAAATTTCATGTTTGTATTATGCACCATAAGTATCAAATTATTTTGGTCATGGTTTAGAAATAATATTATTATTCTTGATTTCAACTACAATATCACTAATATATAGTAATCTGAATTAAACATATAAACATATATATGTATGTATATATGTATATATATATATATATCTGATGCACTGCAAATCCTCTCTTCATAATTTTTACCACTTGACAAATTAATTAATTTAGCATCCCACTACTTTCATATGACAAATTTAAAAGGATATAAAGTTATAATTATGCCCTATCTCTAGAGAAAATAGTAATACCTTGGTAATAAATCAATAAATCTTTACCCTTAGTTTCCGGTTAGTCGCTAGTCTTCACCTAATTAATCTACACCGCTCCAAATGTACATATAAGTAAAACGCCGGTGCTGGAGAGGAGTGGAAGCTCGCCGCCCCGCCACTTCGCTGCCATGGAGGAGGCGACAATCACTCTCGCCGCCCTTTCCACTTCGCTCCTTCTCTTGTTTCTCGCGTCCCTCGAGACCATCCGCGCAGCCGAAGCTCCTCAAGTCCCAGCATTCTTCGTCTTTGGCGATTCCCTGGTCGACTCTGGCAATAACAAGTTCCTCCAGTCGCTCTCCCAGGCCAATCACTCCCACAACGGCATCGACTTCCAGGGCAGCGTTGCAACCGGGCGCTTCTGCAATGGCCTCACCGTGACCGACGTTGTTGGTAAGCGCCGAGTAGCACTAAATAGTATCGTCAGCGCTACCATCCTCCTAACTTCCACCCTGTGCTGCCTTGTCTCCTTTCTCAACAGCCCAGGAGCTTGGACTTCCACTAGCACCGCCGTATCTGGATCCAAGCACCAACGGGACTGCCATCCTCAAAGGTGTCAACTACGCGTCCGGCGGAGCTGGTGTTCTCGACGAGACCGGGCTCTACTTCGTAAGTTTTCTTCGATCGTTCTTGCTGCTCAACCTGTTTGGTCCTTTGCCTGGCTTTCGCAGCTGCAGAGACTGCCCCTTGGAAAGCAGATTGAGTACTACGGCAACACCCGGTCCCAGATCATCGGCCTGCTCGGACAAAAGGCGGCGTACCAGATGCTCTCCAAGTCTATTTTCTGCTTTGTCATCGGCTCCAATGACTACCTCAACAATTACGTTGCGCCTGTCACTGCCACGCCTCTTATGTACACCCCCCAGCAGTTCCAAGTCCGCCTAGTCTCCACGTACAAAAAGCTCCTGACTGTAAGAAGCTTCTGCCTCCTTGTTGGATTTTTCGAGAGTTCTCGCTCATCTCGGTCTCACCGCTTCTTTGCCAGGATGCGTACAAGCTGGACGCCCGCAAGTTCATCATCGCAGGAGCGGGTCCAATAGGCTGCATTCCATATCAGCTCACGGTCAACTTCCAAAGAAACAGTACCTGTGCTCCCCAACCCAACGAGCTGGTTCTCAACTTCAACAAGGCGCTGAGGCAGACTGTTTTCGATCTCAACGGGCAGTTTCCGGATGCCAAGTTCGTCTATGTCAACACTTATGACACCGTCACCACCGTCATAAAAAACCCGGGGAAATACGGTAGGAGCTTCGCCATGCTTGTGAAGTTTTGAAGCTTCTGAGCTGAATGTTCCTCCCCCTTGCAGGATTTGCAAACAGCGACACGGCCTGCTGTGGCGCTGGTGGCCCGTACAGAGGTCTGATCTCATGCATCCCTTCCGTCTCTGTTTGCTCCAACAGGACGGAACATTTTTTCTGGGATCCATACCATACTTCGGAGGCCGCAAATTACGTGCTTGGAAAAGGAATCCTGGAAGGGGATCAGTCTGTAGTTGAGCCCATAAACGTTCGGCAGCTAGCTCGTTTGTAACTGAGCTCTGCTGGAAACTCCTCTTGCATTCTCAAACTGTACACAATCTGCTAGCAATTCATTTTAATTCTTGAATCATAAGATTACCTCGAATGTTTACTTCTTCTGTACAGACTCCTTCGCTTGTTTTATGAGTTGGTCGACAAAACTGTCTATAGTATTGTACCACTGACCCAAGGCCTCCTCTAATCGGGCCTTACCCTTCTCATTTGTCAGCGCGTTTCCGTCAACAGCGCAACCTGGAATTGCGGAAGTAAAGTCAGTCGTTGCTAGTGAAAGAATAAACATACCTGCTTCACTGAAGACTTTGCCAACTCGTTTTTTCATCTCGTTTATAATAAGTATGTACTCTTCATCTTCAAAATCTAGCTCTTTCAAAAGGCTAGATATCTTGTCCATTATTGCCTCCATGTCAACTTTCTTTTTTGCGTCTGGATCGATTGGAGCACTTTCGATATTTAAGTCAAAAGGCTTAGGCAAGGCTTTGATGGTGTCCATTTCCTGAAAATGTGAATTGTCCCAAATCTGCCCAAAAGGAACTGTAAGACAACTTACATTGACAAGCTCGTTCATCCTGGCAATAATTGCAACATTCTTTTGCTGCAACTCCTTGACTGCTTGTACCATCCCGTAAACACTATCAATCCCCAAGATGTCTTGAATGTTTGAGATCGACTTCACATCAATCCACTGCCTAAAATACTCGCTGCAATCCATAGGCTCTTTACGTTCCTCCGTCTGTAGAACATGACAGAAATGCATAAGTTTCAAGTCATAAGTCATGAATCCCATACCGATCTCGGTTGAACGTGCAAGAAGTTTTCTACAGGCTCTGGTTCCATGACAGCCCAACCCTTCGAAGCTTCCCACATTTTGTAAGCCTCCATGTCTCCGTGCATCTCCAAGACATCTGGAAAGGTCAAAACGTTAGGAGCGTGAGTTTAGAAACTTGACAATGGCTGAAGTTGCAACATAAGTGAAATACTCAACGGGGTTATAAACCTGTGAAACGCTCCTCAATGTCATTTCTCTCGTCGTATAACAAGCTGCTAAGCTCGATGCATTTCTCCATCTCCTTCTCCTTCCACTGAAGCTCCTTTTCGAGCTTCAAACGAATGTCGTCGAAAAGTTCGCGCTCCTCCCTGATTTCCTTCATCTTTCTCTTCAGATTCCTATTTTGCCTTTCCACAATATTCAGATCAACGAGTACCTGAAACCAAAATAATGTAAGACTACCATGGTGTCACTAGATACCTTGTGAATCCGGTTCTCCGTTATCTGTATATGGATCAAAGCATTGCGATGCCTGTCACGAGCTGCATGTACTCCTCCTTGTGTTTTTTTGTAATCCAGTTTGTCGGCTTTGGATTTTTCAACCGCAAGTTCCAGCTCCTCGAGCCTCTTTGCTTCGTGCTCAACGAGTTCGCCAAACTTAGCTGCGTCCTCGTGGAGCTGAGCCATTTGAAGCTCATAGTTCTGCAAAGACGAGCAAATACGATTGATAAACCAACGAGGAAAGCATACTTACTGGTATGAAGTAACTATCGACATTCTCTCGCAACGACTGATTATCAGTCCTGATATTCGCAAGCGTGGCCTCTTGCCGTCTGAGAATCCCCTCGCTCTCGCCATGATAGATGCGACGAGTTCCTTCGATGATCCGATATTTCTTGTGGACGTCTTTAAGCTGCGTATACTCAAACGAATCATTCATTGCGAAATTTTTTCAAAGAGTACCCGCTGCTGATTTGAGAACTCCCCATTGGAGCTTCCAGACGATCCAGGCACTGGCGATGGCGCCGGCGACGGTGTAAACCGCGCCGGCGAAGGAGTTTGTCCTCGCATTCCTCCTATAACGATCTCTTCCTGCGAAGGCTCATCAAAGAATGTCGAATCCTGGACAAGATCGTAGAATCGAGAAGAGTTATCTAAACGGCGCTTACAGTATCATCACCTACAGGCACTTTGAAGGCGGTCGACCGTGCGCCAGTGAGCTCATGGGCGCGCGCCCTAGCTGGAAGGGAAGAACCCTATTTTCACAGGTTGTTCGCTGACGTGCTTGCGCGCCAAAAGCTGACTGTGTATTATTTCAAACATAACAACGATTAGCGATGGTCGATTAAGAGTAATCCGTTTCTTTTATTTCTAAAACCCTCGCCTCTGGCCATTTCCATTACTCTCGTCTTCCTTCTCTTGGCGGAGCGGCGCGGCTTCCTTGGATTCCTGGTACGCACCGCATTCTCCAAGCTCTGTGTGGATTCTCGATCGCGATAGGAATGCGATCGTCTTCCGCCGCGCGCTGGAAATCTTCTTTGCATGCGAGATTTCTCCTCTCTTTTCTTCGCGATCTTGCCGATCGAGGCCGGGAAACGCCATAGCATCGGCGCCTTGTGCTCGGATCGATCGCTCTGTCTCTCCGGATGAAGATCCTCTCTTTCTCGCGAAATATCGAAATATCGAGCTAATCTTTGGGAATTTCCAGGTCGTTCGATCGCAATGAACGCGCTCTTCCTCCCGGGGATTATCCTCATGTGGTCGCTGCTGCCGCCTTGCTCCAGCAAGCAAGTGCTCAAGGTAGGGGGCGAGATCGGCTGGACGCAATTCAACATCTTTAGCGGCCAGACTCCCGACTACGCTGCCTGGGCATCCAAGACCACTCTCGTCCCAGGGGATGACATCGGTATGTGGAACTTAACTCTCGCAACAAAACGATTCATCGATACGAAGTTTCTAAAAGATCTAGCAGTCTTCCTGTTTTTTCCACAGCTCCACAACATTCACATGTTCCGGAACCATAGCGAGTACGTGAATTGCAACTTCACCGAGAGCACGCTCCTCGACGAAGGGCTTTCCGGCGTGTATACTGTAAGTTCTTTCGATTTGGAGTTCTTTTTGTCGCAGGACTTAAGTATACGTGATTGATCAATCGGGAACTGATTTTTCGTTGTTGATAGTGGACTGCTCCAGCGCCTGGAACTTACTACTTCGGATGCAGCAAGGACTACTACTCACACTGCCAGCTGGGCCAGAAGTTCGCGATCACAGTGGTGGAGCAGTCATCCTTGATCCATCTTCCTCCGGCCGGAAGCCCAGCAGCTGCCGCGGCATCTCCCTCGGACGATTCAAGTCCAGCTGACAATGGTTGCGCCACAGCTCCCAGCGACGATGACGACGACGACACGTCCCATGACTCCGACAGTTCTTGCTCGCCATGGCTGGACAGTCCACCAGATGACACCCCACTTCTCTCGCCGGTGAGCGCTCGCCACCATCCGGACGCGTCCGTGAATCCTCGACGAGTCCCGGATTTCGGCACGAACACCAAGCGTCGTCCTCCGCCCCGCTCGTCTTCGGTAAGCTTCCAAAGTTTTTTGCGATCGATCGATAGATCATCAAGATTTTTCGTTTCTTCCAGGCTCGCGAGTTTCACGCCCGCGCTTATGCCATTCGAGGCTTGATCGTCTTCGTCCTCAACCTTGTCCTCTAGGAAGTCCGCGCTAAAGAAAAACTGGGAAGAATTTTGACCGTCTGTTCGTATGGAGAATATGCGTCAACATGTAAGAGGATATGCTCCACGTAGAATATACTATGTAGATTCGCGGGAGGTCACTTTGATCCTCGTCCCATGACAGGAACCAACGAACCTGTCTAATAACGAACAATTTGCTTTATTCCATTCTTAACAGGGACCATTCGTTTCCTTTCCTTTGCGCAAGAGCTCACATTGGAGGAAAGTTTTTAGGCTTTGGCGCTCTGGTTCTTTTGGGGCAAGAAAGAAAGAGATTGAGAGCGATCGAATGCGGCAGGGAGGATCGGCCTTCTTGATCTTGGAGCAAGAAAGGAGGAGGATCATCCGGCCGGGGCCGCGCGATCAAATGCCGGGGAGATCGAGGTCAGCGCCAAGAAGAGCTTGCTGCTCTTTGTACCCCCCTTTTTCTCCTCTGGTGCTCTCGATCGCGCTCACGCTTGTCACGGCGATGAGACTTGGATCGTCGTCGGCGGTGGGATTTGGGGTGAACTGGGGAAATATGGCATCGCACAGGCTCCCCGCCGAGGTTGTGCTGCGAATGCTCAGCTCCAGCAATATCACCAAGCTCAAGCTCTTCGATGCCGACTCGAAGATCGTCGGTATGTTTGCCAACAGCGATGTGGAGCTCATGGTCGGGATTCCAAACGAAATGCTGGACAAGATCGCGAACAGCCCCCGGGCGGCGCTGGATTGGGTCAAGGAGAATGTGACCCAGCATCTCCCCGAGGTGAAAATCAGGTAGTCTTTTCTTCCAAGATCAAAGTAGCGGTTATTTTTCTTCTTTTTTTTCCTTCTTCGTTGCATGCTGGGGTTTGTTTCTATATTTTTTCGTGGTTTTGATGTTTCCTTACTGCATGGTCGCGGTTTGATCGTAGACACGAGTGATGGATGTGAAATTTTAGTTTTTTTTTTCTCTCTTCACCGATCGATGGATCGATTGAAAACTTGCTAACTTCGTTGCTCTTTTTTTTCTTTCGTTCCAGATATGTGGCAGTCGGGAACGAGCCCTTTCTCAAGGCATACAACGCAACTTACGAATCCGTCACCCTCCCAGCGCTGAGAAACATCCAAGGAGCGCTGGACAAGCTCAACTCAGCGGAGCCGATCAAGGCGGTGGTTCCTCTTAACGCCGACGTTCTCAGCGATGGCGGCTCCCCATTACCATCGGCGGGACTGTTCCGGCCCGACATCCAGCCGCTCATGGACACGCTCGTCTCAACTCTCGCCAAGCACCAAGCTCCCTTCGTCGTCAACATATACCCGTTCCTCAGCCTCCACCAGGATCCACACTTCCCGCAAGAGTTCGCGTTCTTCGACGGCAGCACCACCGGCGCCGCCGCCATCCACGACTTCAACGGCAACACCTACACAAACGTCTTCGACGCGAGCTACGATCTCCTGGTCGCAGCGCTCAACAGGAACGGCTTCCCGGACATGAAGATCATCGTTGGAGAGGTCGGGTGGCCGACGGACGGGGACGTGAACGCGAATCCAGCCAACGCGCAGCGCTTCAATCAGGGGCTTCTCGCGCACATCACCAGCGGCAGGGGGACGCCGCTCCGGCCCAACCAGGAGCTCGACGTTTACCTCTTCGCGCTCATCGACGAAGATCAAAAGAGCATCCTTCCCGGCAACTTTGAGCGGCACTGGGGGATCTACACTTACGACGGCCGAGCAAAGTACGGGCTGGACGTGCTGGGAACAGGCCTCGCCAACTTTTCCAGCGACGTCCAGTACTTGCCGTGGCGGTGGTGCGTGCTCAATCCCGAGGGCGACATGACCAAGCTCGCCAAGAGCGTCGACTACGCTTGCTCGCACGGTGACTGCACAGCGCTCGTCTATGGCGGCTCTTGCAACCACATTGGCGATCAAGGCAACGCGTCGTACGCTTTCAACAGCTACTACCAGATCAACAACCAGGAGGAGGAGAGCTGCGTCTTTGACGGCCTGGGGATGATCACCACCGCGAATCCATCCACCGGGGGATGCGAGTTTCCAGTCCAGCTCAATCCGCTCGCCTCGTCCTCGGCGTCTTCCACCGCGACGCTCATGTCCTCCGAGAGCAGCAGCGTCGGGCAGTCGATGCTCCTGGCGCTGCTCCTGGCAATCGCGCAGCTGGTGCTGGATTTCGACAAGCTTGCGTCGGGATGGATTTCATCGAGGAGGAAGAAATCCAAGCTTTCGAAGTTGACGACTAACGGGCAGGCTACGATCACGAAGACGACGAAGCCCGGCATTTGCAGGATATACTAGGTATCTTCTATAGAGAAGTTTGTCATGCTAAACAAATGGAAGATGACACTTGACGTGATTATCACGCAAAGTTTTGATGAGATTTTCGAATCTTCTAAAGGTAAACGTTAGCTCAGGAAGAACTCAAGATTTTTTAACCTTCTAAAGGTATCTTTAAGCTCATGGATTATATAGTTAAGTTTGATCAAGACTAATATTAACTCAAACGATTGATTGGTGGTCACTGGATAAGAGTAACATCCACGCAAGGCGGGACCATTTCCACGTAGCGTGCCGCCAGCGTACGATACAAATAGCTACGTCACTAACGTGTCGAGACTACGCTACAGTACGCGCACGTGTCGCCACATATATGGCCGGAATTCATTTCTCTGCTATCTTTAACTAATAAACGTTGGCCCGCGTTACGAGAATCCCCCTAATTTTAGCGGCATCGGCTTATCCACAGGAATATGCCTTTGAGCTTATCCAGTTTTACCCCAATTTGTGGGCGTTTGGGTAAACTCAAACCCTTTTCGCCCCTTTTTCTTGGCAGAGTATATAAGCACGAGAGGAGTGATGCCTTTCTAGGGCAACGATTTCCTTGCGTTGTGTTGATCGAGAGAGGGAAAGCGAAGGGAGCGAATTCGTGAGAAGGAAGAGGGCAAGGCGAATGGCGACGGCGGCGGTGGGTTCTTCCCAATTCTCGGGGATGGATGTCTCTCGGACGATCCAAACCCCGCAGCAGCAGCAGCCCCGGCAGGGATGGAGGAATGGGCGGTCGAATTTGCGGCTGCGCGCGTCGGCGGCGGCGAGCGCGAGGTATGGATCATCGCCGGTGGCGCCCTGCGAGTCCTACTCGATGCTGGGCATCCGGCCGGGCGATTCCAAGCAGGATCTCAAGCGCGCCTACCGGAGGCTCGCGCTCCAGTATCATCCGGATGTTTGCAAGGGCGATCACTGCGCGCCCAAGTTCCAGGAGATCAACGCGGCGTACGAGCTCCTCCAGAAGATCATGGACGGGAGCGCCGTGGCCGCCCCGGTGGACGATCGCTACTACTACAGCGACGACGAGGAGGATTTGGAGGAGTACAAGTCGGGGTGGGAGGGCGCGTGGGTGTTTTGATCCCGGCGACTTTTCCCCTTTATTCTTCTCCTCGATCGATCGTCTCGTGTAAATAGGGAGGGACGGGAAGATCTCTGTACAGTGGGGGGCTATCGGAATTTTTTAGGCAGCCAGGAAGAACAACTTTGCTTGTATAGAAACACACCAAAAAGACTTGGAATCGAAGGAAGGAAACCAAGAAAGAGATTTCTTTCTCTTATGAGGTTATCTGTCTAGAACACACTTTGATTGAATGACGAGAACTCTTTGATTGATTGAAAGGTCGCTATCTTTCTTTTTCTCTTTTGGTTTAAGTTATCCCTTGGGATGGGGACAAAAAATCCACGTATATGAAAGACTGGGTTCTCACGCTGCCGTGTGTTTAGACCACACGGATTAAAGACTCGATCAACAGAGGAAAACGTGGACAACGTTTACACTTTGTAGCACTTCCAAATATTCTGTTTGTAACGTTACAAACAAAAACGAAAAAAGATAAAATAAAATAAAAATATATATATAGTGGAATTAGCTGGATCCTAAACCATGCTTTGAAAGGACCAAGCAAACTATTGGAACTTAGCAAAGTTTAACTGGCCAGAAATCAAGGAATAATTTACACTATATTTTTAAAATATTGGACTCACTTCATGTCGAGCCACATTTTTCTTAAGAATCATAGACATGAGCAAAGTAAATTTTTCTACTATATTGTAATTGTTGTTAGATCTTGTAATCATTTTGAAGGTAATTTACCGGTCGCAAACCTTAATATTTGCAGTGACCTGATAGTTCATGCCACCCAGTGAAGCCTCAGTCACGGTTCCAGTTGCTCCAACATAAATCCCAGTGCCGCCAAGAATCGCATATGTGGTGGAAGAACCTGGTGCAGAACCTCCGGCATCTCCCATGAACTCCACCCGGTTGTTCCCACACTTGATCTGGGAAAACAGGAATTCCAGAGCTCCAGTGTCGGCGATCACACCTTGGTAGATGCATCCGGGGTTTCCACTAAGAGGAGCAGCAAATGTTTGGACGGAGCCATCACGATCCATGGCACCAGTGGTTGGAACACCATCGGTTGGAACAACTTGGAACAAGTTTTGGCCAAAAACAAACTGGGCGGAACCTTGGATGGTGTAGCTCTTGCACTGGAATAGAAGATTTAGAATCTATTGCAATTGGACTTTACAATACTTACCAAGTTTGCAGATACATAAGAAGAAAAGAGAGCAACAGCGAGGGCCAAAACAAGCGCAGCCTGGGATGCCATTACAACTGAAAAAGCAACCTTTAAACTTTACTTGAGATGGTAAACAATGTTTATATATTAGTGTGGGAAGAAAATAAAATCCTTTACATTGGTGAAGCTAACATCTCCAAGTTGATTGACAAAAAGAAACTTCTGATTGCCAATCAGAAGCAATCATAGAAAAATTATACATTGTATATGCTTTGGTCAAACTAACAATGTCTGAAGATATTCTGTTAAGTTTTATTATTTAGATTCACAAAGCAAACTTAGCTATACTAGTCGCAGATCGCAATTGCTCCGAGTCGACATGGATAAAGCCCCGGTAACTACTTTGAAGTTCTTTCTTTCTTCTATTTTTCTAGTAATTCGATGCAGGGACCGAGGAGCTCACCTCAGAAATGAATCTCGAACGTACACGATTGTCGTATCGTATTGGTGCAATCGGATGGTTTTCCCGCTAACAAGAAGAGCTTTGACCAAGCAGCGAACCGTCAGTCTGAAACCAGAGAATGAGATTCCGGAACTGCCTGATGCGATCAGTCCCATCTTTCCAGATGACGAGGAAGAGTCTTGAACTGATGCAAATCAAACTCTGGAGGAGCGTGTTTTGTTTCTAGTGTCTTCTCATTCATGAAGACTTGTGAGCAGGACGATGAGATGAACTTAGTCAGGGAGATTGTCAGTTCTTTTTCGGCTCCTGCTCTACCTGGTATGCATTGTTTCTCTGCATTCATTCACCAACAGCACACTTTCAACTCCTGTTGTTAAGTTTTTCATTTTAAAAGGACAAGGCAGAGAACGAAGATCAGATGAAGCGCGAGAGGGAGACTATGGAGGAATTTCTGAGATCAAGGTATCCTTCCCATCCACGCCTTGCGGGAGATGTCGAGAAGCTGAAGGAGCGTGTAGATTCACAAACCTGGACGAACTATGCAAAGTTCGCTACAGTCGCATATCGCAATTATATGTCGCGCCTCTGCTCCGCTGCTCCGCATAGCTCTCTTGACATGGGTATTTTCAGCTCCTTTCTTTCTTCTATTTTACTAGTGCAGTGATCGAGGAAATGAAACTCGAGTGCGAGAAGCGAACTGCCTGATTTGTTCAGTCCCATGTTCCCAGATGACGAGGAAGAGGAGTTAACCGTGGAATGGTACATATGCATTGTTGCTAAGCATTCATTTGCCAGCACTCTTTTCAAACTGACTAGACATTGTTCAACTTCCAAACTGAGGAGTCTCAGATAATCAGATTGCTCTAGCTCTTTGGTGTGCACTCGGATTTTGGAGCGGGCGTGCTACACTGATCTTCGTAAGAGGATCTCATGGCGATGTGGAGAAGTAAGCACAGATTGGTTTTGCTGTTGGGGGTGCCTGAGATTGGCAAGAGCGCCTTTCTCATTACAACTCTAGATCTACCTCCAGCTGATGAAGGTCAGGAAGGCGGTAGCGTTTCAGAATAAGAGTGGTCATCTCTATCTCTTCGAACCGCAGCACACTGAGAAGATGGCATGTATTGGCGCGAGGGCTACAGATGTTTCGCCCTTGAGCAGCAAGGGCGTCCTCTTTGACCCGGAACTTCACTGGCTTGTGGACGGCGAGCTGGTCGATCCTCCAGCATTCAAATGCAAGGTTCTATTGGCAGCCAGCCCAAAGTTGACGGACTTTCAGGAGTTTGATAAGGATGGCCGCACTCAGCACGTGTTTCTACCGGTTTGGTCTGCTGCCGAGATTGCTCTGGCTTGGCAGGAAGTATTTGATCCTGTCCATTTCATGTCTGAGTCATCCCACTCCCAGGATGAAGTCGGAAAGCTCGAGTTTGAAGCAATAACAGAGTTTGACACTCGAGGTGGTGAAGGAAAGGCACCAGAAATGGGGGAGGGCTCGGCCCGGTTTGTGTTGGAGAGGCCGCACACTGACCTGGATTCCTTGGTCGCTGGCTTGAATTCTGTCCAGCAGACAGTAGAGGCAATAGGGAAGCGGATCATAGTCGGTGATCACCCGTCTCACAAGATGGTACACCAGAGGGTCAGACCAGGATTCGGTGGCTACGAGTGCATGTTCGCGTCTCCATACCTCGTCGATGCAGCGGCGAAGAAACTCAACGAGTCTAGGGAGCTGAGTACGTTCCAGAGCTTCAAGACCATGGATGCAAGTGCCACATTTTCCGGAAAGAGCTAAAGATCAAGCGAGCCAAAGCTGTGAAAGACGGGCTCAAGTGTAGCGGAATGTTTGAAAGTGATGGAGCACACAAGTATAGCTACCTCGTCGGAACTTTATCGGGAAGTATTGGCTACCAAACTTGGAAGAAGCAAAATGTCAATGACAGTCAAAGAAAAATCTTTGATTGCTAATCTTATGGTCAATGAATGTCAATGGTCCTCTTATTATTCTCTTGCATATTCTGTTAAGGCTATGTTAAATCTACCATATTCGGCTACAGTTAGTTAGGTCTAGGGTTGAGGGTTTTGTGCCGCGATTTCTAGGGCTCGAGAGGGCGAGGGGCGAGCGGCGAGAGAGAGACAGCCATGGCGACGCCGGATCACGCGCGCGAGCCGTGCCCGGACCGCATCCTCGACGACATTGGCGGCGCATTCAGCATGGGCGCCATCGGCGGCTCGGTCTACCACTTCATCCGCGGCGTCTACAACTCCCCGCGAGGTGAGCGCCTGCTGGGCGGCGCGCAGGGCGTGCGCATGAACGCGCCGCGCGTCGGCGGTAGCTTCGCCGTCTGGGGCGGCCTCTTCTCCACCTTCGATTGCACCATGGTCTACTTGCGCCAGAAGGAGGACCCCTGGAACTCCATCGCCGCGGGTGCCGCCACCGGCGGCTTCCTCCAGCTGCGAGCCGGGATGAAGAGCGCCACCAGGTCGGCGATCTTTGGCGGCGTGCTGCTCGCGCTCATCGAGGGCGCGGGGCTGATGCTCAACCGGATGATGACGCCGCCGCCGCCACCCATGGAGGAGCCAATTCCACAGACCGGGCCGCCCTCCTCTGGTATCTTCCCATTTCCAGCTCCAAACACTGCGGGGATGGGTGGCCAGTTTCCTTCTTCTCCAGGTGGTGGTAGCGGTGGTGGTGGTGGCGCCAGCGATGGTTCTTCTTCGTCTTCCTCGGGCTCTAGTTCTTGGTACTCGGGATGGTTTGGAGGGACGAAGGAGGAGCCCAAGCCTTACAACGAGAAGCTGGACAGTTTTGAGGCGAATCCACCCCCGCCGATGCCCGGCTTCGAGGTGAAGTGAGCGAGGGAGGTCTGGCGTGGACGTGTACATGCAAGGACTTCGCGAGGTACTTCTCTTTTGTTCTTGTTTAGAAGTGAGATTTGCTTCCAAGTTTTGCCTTGAGAGTTTCTCGAGGTTGCAAGGACTTGATCTTCGGTTAGAAGTGAGAGTTCCTTCCACGTTTTCCCTAGAGATTTTCTCAAGGTTTGCGAGGACTTGATCTTTGGTTGGAAGTGTGGCTTTCCTCTCTATCTTTGTTTACTCAGAGTTAGTTACACTGCAGACTAAAAGTTTTTTTTTTTAGTTCTTCGTACACTGTAGATTAAACGTCTCGAGTGTTTCCAGTTTTTTTTTTAATTCAAGAGGACTGTTCCTTTGTGTTACTCTTGCAAGCCAGTCTGTCGGTACTGACTGTGATTCGTTTACAGATGGCTCGTGGTCCGGCCAGCTTGGCCTCGTGAGTGATGCGGTCTCAAGTCGTGTGTTCTCTTATTTCATTTTTACTTCCATCGTGGAATACTTTAAAGTCTGTTCTTGCGCTTCCTTCTCTCTTTCTCTCCTCTCTGTTCTTTAGTGTCGGCTTTGTATGCTTCGACTGTCGTGTTGTTGCAGGCGCGCCATGCTACGCGATAGCGAAAGCCCAGCAGCAGGTTTTGTATATCATTGTACCATGGTTTTGATCGGTTTTTCTAACTGAAGCATGTTTTCCGCGTGCTTTTCCAGGAGAAGAAAAGGACGAAACTTCTGGTGGCCGGGTCAGTGCTGGTGGGTCTCGGTCGTACTGCCCACGTTTTTGAACAGGCAACGGGTGCTACAAAAGGCAGCGGAGCCCCCTTTTCTTCCCCAGCAGCCAAAGCTGCAAATCTTTCGGAAGGACGACTCGACTCTCTGATATGGGAATCTCATCGCCAGCTCTAGCAGGGATTGAGTATAGCCGCTCCAGCTTCATCATGGGTGACAAGCTTCAAGCTTCCTCTTCTGGTTCCTCGAGCAGGCGGAATTCTGGGAGGAGGATGGTGGTCGCTGCACAGTCGGCTGCGATTGATAGCCACTTCGTTTTGGGATTGGATTACAGTGCCTCCAAGCAAGAGATCAAGCGGGCTTACAGGAACCTTGCGCTCCAGGTGTGTAGGATCTTTGTCAATTATGTTTGCTGGTGTTCTGATCTCGTTATTCCTTGCGTTGTTTCCAGTACCATCCGGATGTTTGCAAGGGGACTGGGAACGAGCACGTTTTCACTCAGATCAATCTTGCCTACGAGGTTAGCAGTTTAACTTCTTTGGTGGTTTTGTTTCTTTGTGCTTAGCTCTTTTGTTTCCTTGTTGCAGTGCTTGATGAGCGAATCTCAAAGCCAGCAAAAGCTCCAGGAAAACTCGAGAGTGGATCCAAACTCCAAAGCTAGAAGCGCTGGATCCATGGAAGACGAGTGGCTATCCGAGGGCTACACGTTTGAGGAGATTTTTGGAAAGAGCCCGTGCTACCAGACTGTCGATGAATCTTTGTTCCGCGAGGTGGAAGAGAGGCCGAGAAGAAAGGTCAAGAAGAGCAGCTCTCGCGAGGATTGGTAGGTTTGCTCTATAGTCAACACGCTGACCCGTAGACTGGCGCTGACTGGCAGGCAAAACAGATAAGAGGGTGTTACATTGAAAAAAACACCGATTTTTGTGTAGAAAGTAAAAACTACTTTCTACTTTCTAGTAAAAAGAAAGTAAAATAAGAAGTGGCTCTATGACGAGCTGCCACGTCTGGAGCGAAATGTCAGTATTTGATTGGCTCACTCTTTGTTGATAACACATGATCGATTTCTTCCATTTTATCACCGAGTCATGGCATCAGCACAGGTATGATCACTCCGTGTTCTTCAATCCCGATCGATTCATTGTTTCTCTTTGGTTTTCTAGAATCCTTCTTCCACTGGTACCACCAAGTTGGCCGAGGAGCACGCCAAGAATCTATCAGCCGAGAATGAGAAAAAGGAGAGCGCGGAGGTAGTACCGTCAGTGGATCGTCGATCCGGTCCAGGCCAGCACCAGCAAAAGGATGCGATCCCGACTGTGGTGGTGCACGAGAACGCGGATGATCCTGCCAAGAAATCTGGAACGAAGAGTTGAGAGTTCCACAGCATAGCTGCTGCTCATAGTTTTTGATTGTGATCCAAAAATGTGGACAGCGAATAGAAGATGTTAGTAGTATACATACAGAGACAATGGTGCCTTAGATGAGCCCCTGTCGTTGTAAGTCGGTGTAAGTTTTCTTGTTGTAAACGTTCCCGTCCCTGTCCTCGTACTCCTCTTCCAGGTCCGGGCGCCACTTGTTCATGCCCGACCGCTCCTGGATGATCTCGTACAGCGCCTTTGCGTCCTGGTACAAGATTGTCATTGTCTGTAAGCATAAAAAAATGAAAGTAAGTACCTTGATGGAAGTAATCTCATGAAAGTTTTTCGTGTTTGGTATTCCTAAGCAGCGCATGCCGTGCTGATGCCTCCATTCTTTGAAGTGTCGTTCGAAGGCCCTTCGCCCCCAGTAGCTGGAGTTTCCACATATCTCGCATTTGAACTCCTGCAAAACAAAGGAGAGGAGATGAAGGCTTGCAAAAGAAGGAGCATAACTTTTTACCTGGCCCAAGCCGTGAAGCTTGTACAACCAATATGGAATCGGCTTCCCGTCCCACCCCATCGGCAGCTTCAACGGATTGTAAAACTGCTGCTCCTCTTCCTCGCTCTCACTTTCCGGTTGTACTTCCACTTGCTGTGAAAGATAATGTTAGCCAAAGGCTCAAACGCAAAGAACACAAACTTACTTCTTCCCGCTCTTCTTCCATTTCCTCGTAGGTGAATGCCTGCTTCTTCTCCACGTGGCCCTTCGTCTCCTCGATGGCCTGTACCAAAGCGTCAACGAAAGAATAAGGGTAATAAACTCATACCTCATGAAGTAGCTCAGTCAAGCGACGTATCCGACATTCGTTCAATGCAATGTCCTTGATATTTGGAAGAGACTCGTCACCATTCTTTTTCGGTTTCATTCCTTTAGCGAAGTGCTTACTGTCAAGTTGGTCCAGTGGTTGTAGCTTTGTAAGCCAGAGCCGCTCCGCGCGTTGCTGGACAGTTCCTCCGCTTTTCAGGCCCAAAAATGCCAGTGACTGCAAAGAGTTGATGCTTGGTCAAGTCACAGAGAAGAAGAAACTTACATACCTGTTTTAGCCTCTCTCCCCCAAGCTGCACAAGCTCTTCAGGAGAGTGATAGTTATCAATATTGATCGGATTCAAATTCTTCACTCCTTTGTTTTCCCAGCCTTCTACCTTCCCGGCGAGCCATCGCTCCTCAAACTCTGCCTCGACCTGAAAAAACGCGAAATCAAAGGATGAACAGACAACGCAATCAATGATGTTGTACCTTTGTGAGTTTTTTCTCAATGTCCTGTAGGGGCTGAGTTCTCTGGTAAAAAGACACAAGATAATGCATCAGATCCTCCACGTATTCAGTGTACTGTCTGCATGATCGCTAAAAGTGTAAGATGCACAGAATAAAAGAAAAAAAACTTGCCTTGAGAGCTTGTGCATCTGAGGAATTTTGTGCAGTTGAAAGAAGGTCTCGATGTAAGCCGAGTACTCCAGCTGCTGCTCTTTATCCTTCTTCTTCACGAAGCTCAAATTCACGTAGCGTTGATGCAACTCGTGCAGGTCGAGAAACCGCCCATACCCTTCCTGCAGAAAAGGTAGAGAGGATTCACCGCGAGAAAACAAAGAAAATAAAACTTTACCTCTCCACTGAACTCGATGTAAGGTTCTTCCTGGAAAACTTGTTCCAGATCATCGACTTCCATGGCTTGGAGTGATGGGTGTCGTCGATGGTACTCGCGAATCTAAATAGAAAGAACACAATCGCGAAAGATGAGCTCAAAGAAAACAATCCATTTATCTTTCCTACGCACTACTCACCTCCTTGAGCCGATCGTAGAAAGCGCTAAAGACATTATTCTGGCCGGGAGCGGTTTGGCCTCCAAGCGCAGCAATCTCATCACTCCTGGCACCATCAGCGTCTTCGTAGATATCCACCTACGATCAAAATCCACCCATGAAGAAACCGAAGAAATGGAGCTCACGCTTACCAGCTTAGAAGTCGCCAGCGTCATCGCTTCCAGCATCATCTTGACGCGATGACTCTGGTACAATCGATCCTTGTGTGACTTGACCTCCTTCTGGAGCTCCTTGACCACCATTCGCTCCAAACGCTCGATGTCGTCATGCGCAGATCGAGCTTGCTCCAGCAGCGTGGCCGACATCGTCTCCTTCCTCCTGCTCAAAACCCTAACCCTAGGAGCCCAATATCCTGCCACGTAAGCATTTTTGTTCCCCTTTGCCAAAAGCCCTAAGCCTCTGTTTCCAAAACTCCTAACCCTAAAAATCCCGCCACGTAAGCCTCTTTGTTTCAAAATTTCCCCTTTGAGTGAGGTTTTTGCTATGGCGGCGCCGGTGTGCGTCCAGCATGCCTTCTCCAGCTCGCCACAGCAATGCGACATCCAAATGCGGGCTACCGGCGGCCAAGGCAGCGCTGGATTCTTGGCCGCGAGGAGCGCCAATCCAATCAACGATAGGGTTCGTCATCGCCAGGCCAGAGTCGCGCTGCTTGTCAAGGCGTCATCGTCGCTCAAGGACGGGGAGAGGTCCACGGCGGCTACTCCAGCGGACGATCGCAATGCGAGCCAGTCGAGCGGCGAGAATGTGGTGAGATCCGAGGAAATCAGGGAGGATGAGGAGGCCGTGTCTGGCGATGCGGCTGTCAAAGGGACTGTTCTTGCGGGATTGCTGCTTATCGGCACGGTGGGAGGATTTGCCGGGGCTGGATACTACTACCGGGATCAAATAAACGAATTTTTGCTCCAGTTCGCGGATGTCATCGAAGGTATGGAACTGTTCTATTCGATTCTCTTGCTTTTATCTGAGAACTTTTTTTTTTGGGAATTTTTTAGCATATGGACCTGCTGGTTATGCTATCTTCATCGCTGTGTATGCCGGTTTAGAGGTATGTCTTGCTTTTTTCATAAGAAAACTAGAGATCTTCTCACTAGCCTACTCTTGATCGTTCAGGTTCTAGCGATTCCGGCCATTCCACTCACAATGTCAGCTGGATTGCTTTTTGGTACGCTGACAGGAACAGTGATTGTATCGGTTTCTGGCACGGTAAGTGGTCATGCATGGAGCAATTTCTTTCTTTTCGTCGATCGTTCGAACTGATTTTTTTTTGTTTGGCTTTTTCTCGGATTGTTTTCTAGATTGCAGCAACGCTCTCGTTTCTTATCGCTAGATATGTTGCTCGTGACAAGATTTTGAAGCTAGCCGAAGGCAACAAAAAGTATATGGCCATTGACAAGGCAATCGGTGAGAATGGTTTTCGAGTTGTTGCTCTTCTTCGGCTCAGTCCCCTTCTTCCCTTCTCCCTGGGGAATTATCTTTACGGTTTGACGTCCGTAAAGCTTGTTCCTTATGTATTGGGGAGGTACTTGATTCTTTTCCTTGGCAAAACCGTTGCAAATTTTACTTGTTTTTTCAGCTGGGTTGGCATGCTACCAGGAACTTGGGCTTATGTGAGCGCAGGAGCATTTGGTCGAGCTTTAATCGTATGTTTGCTTTCGTTTTTCCTCTAAAAATGCTTGTTTTTTTTCCCTTCCATAATTTTACAGCAAGAATCAGAATCGAAATTGCCGGGAGGTCCCCAGCAGCTCGCTACGCTTGGATTAGGATTGCTGGCGACAGTAGTTGCTGCAGGATATGTTACGAGACTAGCCAAGGTTAAGGTTTTCACATCATTCGGCTATCGTGGTTCTAACTTTACTCATTTTTCTTCTCTTTTGCCAGGATTCTATAAAGGACATCGAGTAAAGAGAGAGTGAGAGAGAGCGAAGACTGTATAGGTACTAATTTTGTACGTCTCTAACTGTATTCAATTTGTATATAGGAGAAGTCACAAAATGGCTACCCTCATCCTAGAACATTTTGTTTGCAATGGAGAAAAGAGAGTGTGAGTTTGAAAATTTGGAGTATCAAAGGGGATTTGGCAATCACTTTCGAAGCGAGGCTCTGCAAGGTGCTCTACCAAATGGACAGAACAGCCCTCTCCACTGCCCATATGGTTTGTATGCCGAACAACTTTCGGGAACGGCCTTCACTACTCCAAGGAAACAGAATTTCAGAAGGTACTCGCAATTCTAGCAGTGGATTTTGCCAATTTACTCTGTAATCATTTTGATTCAGCTGGCTGTATCGGATCAAGCCATCTGTTGGACACGAACCATTCCAGCTTTATTCTTCTCCATCTCTGAACTTCGCTGGCGTTATTGATAAGGATCGTTTCCTCACAACGCCAACGCAGTTGCGGTGGAAGCCTCTGGAGTGTCCAGAACATCCAAGAGACTTTGTTCATGGCCTCTTTACAGTGTGTGGAGCCGGAAGCCCCTTTCTTCGACACGGTTACATGATCCATATGTAAGCAATCAGATCTTGTATTTTTGTTCTCTCTAAGGAAATTTCTCGTGTTGCAGCTACGTGGCAAACAAATCCATGGAAGACTGTGCGTTGGCTAACGCTGACGGGGACTTTTTGATTGTTCCACAGCAAGGACGTAAGAACTAATTTTGCTCAACTCTTCTCGTTTTTATCTGCATTTTGCTTTCAATAACAGGTCTTTGGATTAAAACTGAATTCGGGAAACTGCAAGTTTGCCCTGGTGAAATCGTTGTTCTTCAGCTAGGAATGCGTTTTGCTATCGAACTACCAGACGCAACCTCTCGTGGCTACATTCTAGAGGTTTTCAGCGGGCATTTTCAGCTTCCGGACCTTGGCCTTATTGGTTAGTTTCAAGATAAAGAGGTTCTGACGTTATTGTTAGTTCGCCACAGGTGCTAATGGTCTTGCTGAAGTCGGAGAGTTTGAAACTCCTGTAGCGTGGTTTGAGAATAAGCACTGCGAGGCTGGTTTCACCATTTTCCACAAATTTGGAGGCCAGATGTTTTCAGCAAAACAAGAACATTCCCCGTTTAATGTCGTAGCTTGGCACGGCAACTATGCACCATACAAGGTAAACATTTGAAACTTAGCAGGAGGTCTCTAAAGTTCTTTCTTCTGTCTTCTCTATTTCATACAGTATGACCTCAGGAAATTTTGTCCAGTTAACACGGTGTTGTTTGATCACGCGGACCCGTCTATAAACACAGGTACCAGCAGACCTTTTCAGATTTTGTGTGTGCTTCACCCGGGTTTCGTGTAACCTGTGCAGTTCTCACAGTCCCTTCGGAGAAGCCCGGCATGGCGGTGGTCGACTTTGTGGTATTTCCACCTCGATGGTCAGTGGCGGAGCACACATTCCGACCGCCATACTTCCACAGAAACTGCATGAGCGAGTTCATGGGGCTTATCTCCGGCTCTTACGAGGTAGACAATTCCTGTTTTCTCTCCAAAATGGTTCATCCTTGTGGTTCTTAGGCCAAGGCGGGCGGATTCCTTCCGGGAGGTGCGAGCTTGCATTGCTGCATGACACCCCATGGCGTGGATGCTACAACTTACGAGGTATTCTCGATCCTTTGTCTAGTTCTCACGCTATTTCCATGTTCTTCTAGAGCACGATCAGCGCAACATCACAGGAACCTGTCAAGGTGTCGACCAACGCTCTAGCTTTCATGTTTGAATCGTCGCTCACTCCCCAAGTAGCGATCTCGGCGTATAACTCACAGCAGCGAGACGCTGAGTATCACCAGTGCTGGAGTGGCCTGAACTCTCATTTTGCGCTTGAAAGCTAGCCAAATCGCGACCGTTAGATCGGACGGATCACAGCCCGCCACATGGCTCGGAAAATCGCTACCGTCAATATCACATGGCTTGATCCAGGATCTCTTAACTTTAGGGTTTATTATCTTGCTCGCCTCTCTCCAAATTCACGCTAGGAGCGTGTTCTCCATGGATTGCGAATGGATGCAGTGAGAAAATGTGATGCTTCACTGGCCATTGCTGCTTCTCTGGCAATCTGATAGAATGCGTGTTGAAATTTCCTTGTTTTCCAGCGAAATCTCGGGCATGAATGGCCCTTGCGGATCGATGCGAGCAGATCCACGCCCTGCTATCCGCGTTGAAATCATGCCACAAGTCGCGCAATCTCGAGAAAGGCCAGAGGCTTCACAGTGATGCGATCCAAGACGGGGATGAATCGAACCAGTATTTTGGCAACGGTCTTCTCAGCATGTATGGAAAATGCGGTTCCATGGTGGACGCCCAACAGGTTTTTGATGCAATGCCTTCTCGAGATGTGGTCTCATGGAACGCTTTGATCGCAGGCTATGCCGAGAATGGGGATGAAAGGCTGGGACTGGAAGTTTTTTCCTCCATGCAACGAGAGGGATACAAGCCAGATGCTCGAAGCTTTGTTGCTGCGCTCAAAGCCTTGGCGAGCTTGGCAGCCGCGGAAGAAGGGCGAGAGATAGAAGGCAAGCTCGTCAAAGAGGAGTGTCTCAAGCAAGGGAGAATTCTTCACTCGCAAGCTCGAATAAGTGGCTACGAATCCAACGTTTTCCTTGCCAACACTCTGGTGGATATGTACGCGAAGTGTGGAAGCCTGGTGGATGCCCGGCGAGCTTTTGCTAGCATGCCTCGCCGGAGCGTTGTCTCTTGGAACGCGATGCTGCTGGGCTGTGCGGACAATGGCGAGGCCGAGGAGGGGATGGGGCTGTTCGAAAGCATGCAAAGTGATGGAAGCTGCGAACCGGATGCGAGAACTTTTGTGGCCGCGCTGAAGAACTGCTCGATCCAGGCGGTGAAGGAAGAAGCCCGGCTGGTTGACGGGATGTTGCTGAAGCTGGAGAGCTTGAAACGAGGGATGGCTATTCACGCCGAAGCGGCGAGAAGGAAGCATGACTTAGACGGATATGTGACGAGCAGCTTGGTGGATATGTATGCCAAGTGTGGGAGCTTGGGTGACGCGAGGAAAGTTTTCGAAAGCATGCCGCACAGAAGCGTGGTAGCGTGGAATGCATTGCTGCTAGGCTGCGTTGAGAACAGGGAAGCGGAGGTGGCGTTGGAGCTGTTCTCTTCTATGCAAAGTCCGGATGCTCTCAGTTTTGTTGCTGCTCTGAAAGCATGCATTCTCCTGGCTACTACTGATGGAGACGCTGGCCGGGTTTCTCTCGAACGAGGCATGGCTATCCATACTCGAGCTGCAAAGTTGGGCTACGACTCCGAGACCAATGTGTTAGGTACGTTGGCCGACTTGTATTTCAAGTGTGGAAGTTTCACAGATGCGATGAGGGTGTTTCACAGGAGTTCTCGTCGGCATCGAGTGCTGTGGAACACGCTGATACTGAGTTATGTGGACAGCGGCGAACCAGAGCTGGCTCTCGAGATTTTCCTTCGCTTGCGAGCCGACGACCCTGAGAGGTGTGCTCCGGACGCTCGAACGTTCGCAGCGGCGCTCAAGGCGTGTGGCAGTGTTGTCTCTATGGAGATCTCTGCGGTGATCCACGCTGATATTCTTCGACGGGGCCTTGAGAAGGACGGAGTTCTGGTCACTTGTTTGGTGGACGCTTGCTGCCGATGCGGAAGAATGGTCGCTGCTCAGCACGTAGTTGATGCTCTGGTCTCGGAGGACTTGATAGCCTGGAACGCGCTGCTAACGGGATACAGTCGTCATGGAGACCATGAAAGGGTCTTGGAACTGTTCGAGAGAATGCGGGGTGAAGGCTTGGAACCGGACTCCATCACTTTTATGGCCGTTCTCAGCGCGTGTGGTCACTGCGGCCTGGTCGAGAGAGGCAAGAGGTTCTTCAAGGCAATGGTTTCAAACTTTAGGATTCAGGCCGAGATAGAGCACTACCACTGCATGGTGGATATCTTTGGTCGTGCCAATCGGCTGGGTGATGCTTTGGAGACCGTGAGAAGCATGCCATTCAGACCGACTGCTGTGACATGGACGATTGTTCTCGGGGCTTGTCGCAAGTGGAAGGATGTGGTAGTCGGACGGCTCGCGTTTGAATCACTGCTAGCTATGAATGAAGCGGACACGGCAGCGTATATGTTGATGGGAAACATTTATGCGAGCAGAAATATGTGGACCGAGAAAGCGGAGATCGTCCAACGCAAGTTTCTAAAAGGTACGTTTATTTTGCAAGGGATAGAGTAGAGAAGAAAAAGGAACTTTGTGATCTTACCTCTGACTTATTCTTTTCTCGCAGTTTGATCACCTTTAATTCCCTTTTCCAAAAAACGAAGATCATCTGAAGTTATTTTTGGAGTCCCAGCTGTTATAAAATGACCCCAAGCTCTCGAGAAAATCTCAAGGAAGGAGAAAGGATGAGGCTTGCGAGTTTGCTCCTCGTCTCCACTCTGTTCGTTGCATGCTCCGCGATCAGTGGGGATCCGCCGGTTCAGATATGTATCAACGACGTGACGGTGAACATCTCGAACTATCTCCGCTACACGCACAGCATCGATCCTCGGCTCGACACTTACAACTACACGGAGGACTACACAGCGCCGATGTCGGATCCTCCTCCAGCTATTGTTCCAGCCAGCTTTGCTGCAGCGGCTAGCAAGATTCACCTGCTGGAAGGATCTTCGCTCCACAAAGTCCGGATCGACGCCGACTCGCTACAAGGCAAGGGCCAGCAGACGAATCTCGAGTACCTTCTCATGCTGGACGTGGATAGTCTGGCCTATAGCTTCCGCAACAATTCGGGATTGCCGACAAAGGGTGTTCCTTACGGAGGATGGGAGGCTCCAGACCAAGAGCTCAGAGGACACTTCGTTGGTAAGCTAAACTACATTGGAGTTTTCTACGTGCTTAGTTACAGTATTGTTTTTGTGATCCAGGGCACTACTTGAGTGCCACTGCAAAGATGTGGGCAAGTACACACAATGAGGAGCTGAAACGGAGGATGGATCATCTCGTGGATATACTAGATGAGTGCCAGCAAAAGATTGGGACTGGTTACTTGTCAGCGTTTCCTCTCAACTTGTTCACTCGTTTCGAGACGTATCGTCCAGTATGGGCTCCGTATTACACCATCCACAAGGTGAGTGAGTGTGTCATGAAAGCCGTGTGTTTACTGATTAAACCTTTCCTTTTTAGATAATGGCTGGACTTTTGGATCAGTACACCGAGGCAGGCAATATGAAGGCTCTCCGAATGGTCATTTGGATGGCACAGTATTTCTCAAAACGTGTGGAAAACTACATCGAGAAGTACAGCATTCAAGCTCACTTCCAAGCGCTAAATGAAGAAACTGGTGGCATGAATGATGTTCTCTATGACCTCTATAAGATCACGGTACCTTGTTTTAAGTTGGCATGGTCGTTACCAGATTTCTTACAATGCTTCGTCTTGCCTCGCAGGGTGATCCACAACACTTGAAGCTTGCTCATCTCTTTGACAAGCCATGCTTCCTTGGTCCATTGGCTCTGCAGCAAGACACACTGTCGGGTTTCCATGCCAACACTCATATCCCAATACTGATAGGTGCACAAAAGCGATACGAGCTAACCGGAGACCAAGTTTCCAAGGTAACTACCAGAATTAATTGACTTTCAAGCTCACACTGTCGTGTAGGAGCTGGTCACATTTTTCATGGATGCTGTCAACTCGTCGCACCGCTTCGTCACCGGAGGAACCAGCGATAATGAGTTTTGGAAGGATCCCAACAGGATGGCTTCCTCGCTTGGGAAAGATGTGGAGGAGTCGTGCTCGAGCTACAACATGCTCAAGATCGCCAGAAACTTGTTCAGGTGGACGAAGGAGGCTAGCTACATGGATTACTATGAGCGGCTTATACTCAACGGTGTTCTCACCATCCAGAGAGGAGAACCCGGAGTGATGATTTACATGCTTCCTATGGGCCCTGGAATGGCTAAAACTTCCAGCACTATGGGATGGGGAGATCCGTTTGATTCGTTCTGGTGCTGCTATGGAACTGGTGCGTATTTTCTTGCAAGCTTTTCGTTCACTAACTTGGAGAAAATTTTCTTTCATTTCAGGCATTGAGTCGTTCTCAAAGTTTGGAGACTCGATTTACTTTGAGGACTATGGTGTGAGGGACGAGAATCCAGGAGCACAGCGGCCAATCCCAGCACTTTACGTCGCGCAATTCGTTCCAAGCACACTGGAATGGGACTCGGCCGGTCTCATACTTAAGCAGACCGTAAAACCACTGACCTCGTTTGATCCGGTCATGGAGGTCACCATTCATCTGCACGAGGTAATTCTTTCTCGTTTATTTACTTCCTCTACTTTCGAAGTTACTAACTCATACACAACTTTGGTCAGAATCCAAAAGCAACTATTGAAGAAACAAGCCCGTACCACAAGCTGATCAACACCTTGTACGTTAGAATTCCGTCGTGGGTGGCAAGCGGCTACGAAGCGTATTTCAACGACGAGCCACAAGATATCACGCCGGGATCGTTCTTGGCGATCCAGAGAGAGTGGAAGGCCGGCGACAGACTGACATTCAAGTTCCCAGCAGAAGTGAGACTAGAACACATCCAAGGTATGAAAAATACTCTCTTTGCAAATCTGCAAATCTTCTAACTTTCGTGGTGGTGGTGGTGTGCTTTTCTTTTCTTCCAGATGATCGGGAGGAACACCAGAGCTTGAACGGGATCATGTTTGGACCATTCGTGCTGGCCGGTTTAAGCCACGGTGAATTCGACTTGGGCCCCGTCGACACCTCGTCTCCAAGCGACTGGATCACTCCGGTGAATCCCAGCGACAACGATCTCTTGTACACTTTCCGGATGGGAGACTACCAGCTGGGACACAAGCACCGCACCGTGACGATCGACTCGGCCAGCACCAACGGCACAGACTGGGACTTCCAGGCCACTTTCAAGGTGATATCTTCTTCGTCTCCATCGCTCGCTGCTAGCAAGCATTCCGGACTGGTGGGAAGAGTGGTCTCTCTGGAACTCATGGATCAGCCAGGAAGGATCATCGCCCACTCCGGGATCAACAAGAACTTGGTGGTGGTGGACACTTCCCAGTTCGCGGACAGCACGAACTACTTGTCTCAGGCGAACTTGGGATTCAAGGTGGTTCCAGGGCTGGCGAGCGATAGATTGGTGTCGTTTGAGTCGCAAGATCTCCCAGGCTGCTACATCTACGTCGACGATTGGAGAGTTCCGGCGCAGCTCAAGTGTAGAAGCAAAGAGAACGATGGATTTGATGCCAAGGCGAGCTTCAAGGTGAGCCAGGGATTGAGGAGCTATCATCCGTTGAGCTTCGTCGCGACGAGCCAAGGCTTGAGGAATTTCTTGCTCTTCCCGCAGCTGGCTTACAGGGACGAGCACTACGCTATCTATTTTGATATGGTATAGTCGTATTGTATAGTTTGATATGATCTAGAGAGATGTAAAGGTTTTGAGAGATGGTTGCTAGCTAGAAATCATAGCATCTTCCAGCTTTCTCCCAGTCGCCATAGCGCGTTGGCTCGAGGCCTTGGGGTCCTCCCACCTCCTCATGCTCTACTCCTTTGCCATTCTCATTCTCGTTCTTATTACTCTCAGCCCTAGTGCTACTCAGTTCTTCCTTTGGATCTTCCTTGGAATCGCGCGCATTCTCTTGGTTCTTGGGCGCCGGCTGCTCGATCCGCGCTGCGCCAGACGACCAGAGCCTCGATTGACTGATCGCCAGGCCGGCCCAACGACGACGCAACGCCATGGCCATGGAAGATCACAAACCCTAAATTCCGGAGAGGCTCTTTGCTACGCAGGAATGTTCTTACATTTTGATCACGATGGTGGCGCTGCTGCTTGCGAGGATGCTGGCGATGGCGCTGGAATTCCCAGGTATTTTGGAGGAGGAGGGCCTTTGCAAGCCTTGATAATCGCTTCGACCTAGGAGAGAAGAAAGCCCCAATTTCATCTAGTGAAGAAGAGACGAAGATTTCTGTCTCGCGATACCTGGTGAATGCGGATTAATCGCCTCCTCCTGTTGGCTTTCCTCGTATCATTCATCTTCCATTTCTTCCACACCAGCCCGCCAGTGATCTTCTTGACGATCTGCAGCACATTCGTGAACTGGACCATTGTCTTCCTCGCTAGAACCCTAAACCCCCGCGGAACTTGGAATGTGGTCAGCTCTAGTCAACGTCGGTCAATTTCTGGTCAATCCAGATTCTCATCTTCTCCCACCTCTCGCGATCGGTGTAGAAGTCCCGGAAATCCCACGACTCATCGATCCATCCCCTGGAGATTGCGTGCAGCCTCGCCTGGCGCGCGTGAAAATTGAGCGCCTCGCGCAGTGGCCGGTGATTCGTGATGAATTTGAGCCTCGCCCCATCGATTGCCGCGAAAGTGAGCGCGGCGAGCTCTGGATCGTCGCTGCCGCTCCAATTCCCTCTCGACTCCGCCACCGAGACGAGCAGCCTGTCCCGGATCGATGGATCCAGCACGCGGCACACGATTTGATCGCGGCCGCCATCGCTGCTCTCCGGATCAACCAGGAAACACAGCTGGAGGCGATCGAAGCAGTACTCGATCGGCGAGAACAGCATCAGGCCATTGGCTGGATCGTCGATGTCCTCCAATCCCATCACTGCCTGGGCAACGCGCGCCTACTCGTGCTTGAAGAGATGGGCGGC